>NW_022589733.1:19998104-20216933 GCF_004348235.1 Phoca vitulina | reverse complement strand
AGATGAACCATGAGAGACTATGGACTCTGAGAAACAAACTGAGGGTTCTAGAGTGGGGGGGGGTGTGGGAGGATGGGTTAGCCTGGTGATGGGTATTAAAGAGGGCACGTTCTGCATGGAGCACTGGGTGTCATACGCAAATAATGAATCATGGAACACTACATCAAAAACTAATGATGTAATGTATGGTGATTAACATCATAATAAAAAAAGTGAAAATTAAAAAAATTAAAAAAAAAGAAATGAAGAGTTTCCTTGATGGGCTCATTAGCAGACAGGACACAATGAATGTAAAGATGGATTGATAAGTATCTAAACAGAAACACACAGCAAAAATGAATGAAAATTAGAAATTTTAAAATTAAAATAACAAACAGCTGTAGGACAATACCAAATGCTAACATATGCGTAAATGAAGTCTGAAAATGGACAGATAGAAATATTTGAAAGTTTAAATGATCAAGAGTTTTCCAAGATGAGGGGCACCTGGGTGGCTCAGTCAGTTAAGCTGCTGTCTTTGGCTCAGGTAATGATCCCAGGGTCCTGGGATCGAGCCCTGCATCGGTCTCCCTGCTCAGGGGAGAGCCTGCCTCTCTCTCTCCCTCTGCCTGCTACTTCCTCTGCCTGCTACTTCCCCTGCTGTGTGCTCTCCCTCTCTCCCAAACAAACAAACAAATAAATAAATAAATCTTTAAAAAAAAAAAAAAAAAGAATTTTCCAAGACTAATGAAAACCAACCACAGATCAAAAAACTCCAGAGAACCACATGCAGAATTATTTCAAAAAAGGAAAAACTAACCAAAAAACCCCACCTAGACACGGCATAGTCAAACTGTTAAAAAAAGTTCATACACCCTCTCAGCTACTAGCTCCCTGCTGACCTCAGCTCCACCTCTCCGGCTTCCCATCTGTCCCAGTCTATGGTCAGATTTGAGGTTCCCTGATCCATTTCTTTAGCTCTCTGGTTCCTCCAACATCACTTTAGTCCCCAGTATATAACCTATGCTCTTCCAAGAACTACAGTACTTGTTCAGACAGGCTTTCTAGAACCTTCCTCAGAACGCTGCATACCACGTTCGAATTCCAGCCCAAGGAGTCAGGCTCTAGATAAGGAGTAATCTTAAAAGTTCTGAAAACAAATGTCAATATAAAGCCAAAGTAAGAAGGTGATATTACCAGGTTTATAAGTAATTCTTTTGCTAGAATTGTAATTTAAGGGAAATGAAGCAAATTTTCACAAAACAAATGTCTATGACATCAAAGAACATAATTCCAAACTTATTAGTTTAGCAGAATGTTTAAATAAATGGAATATTCAGCCTGCCAATTTCCCATACAAGTAGAATAATTATTTCACCAAAACTAGTACCACTCTAAAGGCTAGGATTTGCCCATGTGCTCTTGAAAATAAGTGCTTCTGAGAAAACTCCAAGGATTTGAGCTTGAAAAAATGAGAAACACTTAAATGTCCAATCTATTTCTTTGACCCATCCAAGATATTATAGTTGATTCTCATTATCCATGGTAGTTATATTCTATAAAATTGCTGCAAATACTGAATTAGTAAACATTGCCCATAAGGGAAATATAGAGCTGGGGTCTTGAGAACTTCTGGTCACATTTGCATCAAGAATGTATAACCTTGTTTTATGTCTTTCTGTTTAAGGACACCTTATTTAATATATATTGTTGAGTCGTTAACATTGAACTCATGGCCAACAGCCAACAGTGCTGTAACTCATGCCTGAATGGAGCTTATCTAACATACATGTTCTCTCTGTAAGGCACATCACAGCCTTTTTGTGCTTAGGAACACTAGATAGCACATCAGCATTACACGTGAGAGGCATTTTAAAGAGCACAATCACCAACAAAAAGCACAAAATGTGGGAAGTGTGGCCCTAAAGAGACCACACACGTGTGCACGCACACGCACATCAACACTGTAAGCAGTGAAAGACAAAGGTAGATCAGCAGCCTATTCTACCTCAGCTGGGAATACACATGTAGGGTGACTCAAATTTTTCATCCATCTGTGCATGCCCACAAATAGCTGCCCAAGTACTACAAGTACTGATTAGGGGTTGTACATAAATTTTAGCAAGTAGGCAAATTATTCACAGATTACAAATTTGTGAATGAGGATCCACTGTGTCTCCATCTCAAACGTCCCCCTTAGTGGCCCAACTTGATATATACTTTGAACCTCATCTCACCTTTCAATTTTCTTACTACTCATCAACCTCACCTGTTTCTATGCATATTTTCATCCTCCCTAATCAAGACTCCAGGGTCCTTGTCCTAGCAACGCATTCACAGGGATGAAACTGGGGGAGGCACGATCTGCGTCACACATAGACACTATCACGGACAGTACTTCCATACAGTTCACGATTTCTGCTATTTTAACAACATTCACACAAAACTTAGATTCACAGCATATTATCACTTTCTTCTTTGATCTGCTAGTATTTTCAGAACCTAAACCTTCCATTGAGACAGCTTAAAGTGTGAGTTCCTAAGATAAGGATGATTACCTGGATCCTTTGCTTCTAAATTACTTAGGTCACTTATAATTTTTTAAGTTTAGGAAACCCTCAATAATTACTCCAACTCTACTTCACTTTGCTAAGAGAAATCTGATCAAATATTGCCTACCCATTGTTCTCCATAGAGAAACAGTAAGTCTGCTTTTCTCTGGTCATATAGAAGCTGTCTGTAAAAATAGATATAGATACAACTATGATTATTCACTGGTAAGCCAGTTTATTTTTAACTGTTTGATTTAGTTCCCTCTGTAACTGAGAAGAAACAGGAAATCAGGAAAACTAAAGCCTTCAGGTCTAAATACCCTAAGCTGCTTGAACAGAAGCTTGCTCAAAGGTTCACAGGATACCCACATATAAGCTGTCTCTAATATCACACATCTAAGGTTTGGAAGGAATCTTAAAGGTCTTCACCTCTTAAACTGTGGGCACCAGAGTAGGGATCAAGGGTGCTTTTGTTCAACATTGTGAGCCCCACATCCAACACTTTGCCTAGCTCACTGCAGACACTAAAAAATATTTAGTTATTTCTCAGCAATACATGATACATAAACATGTGGATGAATCTCAAAAACATGTTCAGTGGAACAACGCTTACACAAAAGACACGTAACAGGTGATACCATTGATACGAACATCTAGACTAGGCAAAACTAATCTATAGTGGAAAACAATCACAACGGTGGTTCCCTTGTTGGGGGTGAGGAGAGGATGTGGATTGGAGGCTGCCTGGGAACTGCCTGAGGTGATAGATAATGTTCTACATTTTGAAAGGGGTTTGGATACATAGGTGCATGCATCTGTCACAGGATGGTACACTTAAGTTTGTGCTTTTCTTTGTATATATAACCTTTACCTCAATAGAAATGTGGTAAAACATGCATAGTAGGGGAGGGAACAGGCTTCTCCCTCTCCCACTCCCCCTGCTTGTGTTCCCTCTCTTGCTGTGTCTCTCTCTGTCAAATAAATAAAATCTTTAAAAAAAATGCATAGTAAAATGCTGTTAATAAAAACTAGGTAGTAGGCATATGGGTGTTCACTTCAAAATTTTCTTTCAACTTGGTTGTATTTTTTAAAAAGATTTTATTTATTTATTTGAGAGAGAGAGACAGCAGGGAGAGAGACAGAGGGAGAGGGAGGAAGGAGAAGTAGGCTCCCCACTGATCAGGGAGCCCAACATGGGGCTCAATCCCAGGACCCCAGGATCATGACCTGAGCCAAAGGCAAAAGCTTAACCGACTTTGCTGCATGATGGTCTCATCAAGTGGTCACTGAGATCAGTCATATCCAAATGTTCAGGGACCAGCTACATCAGGACCTCAGGTGCTGATAAAAATACAGATTCCAAACCCCAGCCAGACCTACTAAATCACAACCACTAGAGTACTTTTGACAAGCCTCTCCCCCAGGTTTTCTGGTGTGTGAACAGATTTGGGAGTGACAGATCTGGATTATATACAACCACTCCAATGATTAGCAAGTTTTCTTTTGGGTTGCTCATTTCACTTTTACAAAGCCCTATTCAAGTATTTTTTTCCTTTGAGACGGTAATCTGCCTTCTTAGGATCTTCCACTTATCTACTCTTCTTATTTGGGGAGCCATACACTGAAAGCCTCTCCCTCATTATTACAATTACAGTTTTCATTATCTGTGCTTATCACATTGTATTAGGTAGCATGTTCTGTGCCACCCTTGATGTACATTACCTCACAGCAGCCTTTTAAGTTTCCTATTCATGCCCACCCCTTATCTTCCTTTCCATACACCAAGCAATCATGGTACCTTCAACTTCTGTGAAGTTTTTGTAATATACCTTCTAGTCTCCTCACCATCTTTTTCAGCAAGTGGTCACAAAGTAAACCTCTGACATTTTACTCTGCTGTGAATGAGTAAAGATCTTTTTCTGAAAATAGGTTTTGGCATATGTGGATACTACACAATGTAAAAAGTCTGGAATAAAATGGAAAAAAAACTTTTGGCTACTTCACACTTATGCCTGATACCAGTTCTACTTAAAGGGAGATAGTGTGTTGCTCTATTCAGCCAAATAAATGATTTCAAATGATCTGGAAACCACAGTTTCTACTATTTACAATTTAGACATGTTTGACTGAAATTTAAAATTAATCCTTTCAGCTGCCATATTTCATAAGCTAAAAAAATATTTGTATAATATCTCCATGTAAAATAAAATCACCTCAAGGTCTGTTTAATTTTGCTTTTTTGAATAATATGTTCAAACATTCCTGCTAAATGCACAACTTGAAACAAGCTGGATTGAATGATTTTTTTAAAAAGATTTGGGGAATGAAATCACCAAGTTACCTGAAATTTCTTAATTTTACAATTTTTACATGAAATATCATCATACTCTGCCATGAATCAGATGGACAATTTAACTATTTAAATTGCCTTATTATAACTGCCTTCAGTCCAACCTTCATAAAGGTTGATAATCTTGGGTGGGACACATTTTTTCCATAAATCTAATGTTCTTGTTAATGTATTCATAATGTTTTTTGTTAATGTGTTCATAAACTTTCTTCAATTCCCAATTTCAAAATTGGAGTGTTCTATATTTCCAGCATATTTAGCCATTGCTATGTTGAACCATGAAATTGCCAATTATTGGTCAACACAGTTCAACCTAATTCTAATTTATTTAATTTGGATTTTAAAAGACAAAGCAGAAGTACTGTCAATTAACAAACACTTTCCTCTCAAACACTTTCCTCTCTACTACAATCTGAAGTGTAATTTTGTACTAAGGATATTCTTTCATCATTTTGAAAATGTATACCTGAATCTGCCTTTAAGACTAACTTTTCATCAGGGTGCCTGGGTCGATCTGTTGGTTGGGCATCGGACTCTTGATTTGGGTTCAGGTCATGATCTCAGGGTCATGTGATCGAGCCCCACATCTGGCTCGGCACTGGGTGTAGAGCCTACTTAAGATGCTCTCTTTCCCCTTCTCCCTCCCTCTGCCCCTCCCCCCGCCACTCTCTCTCTCTCTCCCTCACAAAAATAATTAATTAGAAAAAGACTAACTTTTCATTATTTTGACTCAGCAGTTCTTGAATAGCCACCCATCCCAACCTTGAGGGAACCACAGTTTACATGCAAAGTCAAGGATGACATTCAAAGGCAGGATGAATATACACATCTTTTATTGTCTTCTCAATATTCTTTAAATTCTACTTCAAGTGGCTTTAAGGAATTTTATATAGAAAGTGCTTAGAATTCTCTTGCCATGTGGCACAGAGCCCTAAGGAATGCAGAAAAATTCAGCTCCTGCAAATATCAGGAACTAGTAGAATAAAAAAAAATTGTAAATGGTAAATAAAATCTTTCCATAACAATACTTTTTGAATAGCATCTAGTTATCAAGAAGATGTGGACAGAAATTTCAGAGAAGAGTTTTATTTTGTCAATATAAAAAAGAAAACACTATCTAGAATAATTTACTATGAAATATTATTTTAACCAATGTTCAAAGCTTAAATTTCTAACTTGCAGAGATTCCAAGTGATACGTGTTTATCTTTTACTGGTTAATTCCTTCCCAGACTTAACCAATATGAAATACTTCTCATTTTCCATATTGCCTGCTATTACTATTCATTTGACCCTTATGGCTGTCTTGACTTGCTAATTGTGATACATACATAATCTCATCTACTAATTCAGTACTCCTTAAGGAGAGAGACTATGTCTTAAATATCTTTGTTTCTCTCTCAAATTCTTGTACACTGGAAACACCCTTGCACACCAGAACTTTTGTCTCTTGTTTAAATCAACTATTTTTCCCCCTGACCACTTCAGTTGTTCCCATCTGCATCCTTCATATCCTATCTCTGCTATTTCTAGAGAGGCAATGGCTAAACAATATGCAGTGGTCTGGGTACTGGCCCACCATAGTTTTATCCCAAACCTCCAACTCAGGTGATACACAGATTCAGGCACTTGAAGCAGCTGTGTTCAATGCAATCATAGAATGTATATAGGTACTACATATTTCAGAAAATAATCAGGCATTAGCTCAAAATACCTAATTGCCAGTTAAGATATTCCATATCTTAATTTTAGTAGTATAAAAATATTTAATATTGTTAATCTTTCAGAACTATATTAAGATCCATGTATGAATTGAGTCACTTTGCTAAAGAAATTCAATCTCTGTGGGAAGATATAAACCTAGGAAATTCAAGTATTTTGGTTTTATTTCTGTTTTTTCTTTGTTTTTAGAGAGGGGGGTGTGGGGCAGAGGGACAGGGAGAGAGAGAATCTTAAGCAGGCTTTACACCCAGCGTGGAGCCCGACATGGGGCTCAGTCTCACGACCAGGAGATCATGACCCAAGCTGAAATCAAGAGCCCCATGCTGAACCAACGGAGCCACCCAGGCGCCCAGAAACTCAAGTACTTTTTACAAGATCTAAAGGAATTTCCATGAGAGATAACTTCCAAATGAGCACCCAAATAGTTCCTGCCTTAATTTTGATTATTACTGTCAAGTAGAACATGGACAGATTTTCAAGGCTGAAATCTAAGGCAATTGTTCAGGTAATTAAAGCTAAAAATCATAATAATCATCTAAATAATTGAAATTATATATTATCTAGATGTGGACACCTGGACCTGAGGTTCACTTCCTGTTACTATCACTATCTTAAGCAGGGTGGACTTGGAATAGTAATTTAGTCTCTCCAATTGTGTTTTCTTGTATCTAGATAAACTCCTACTACACGTACATCTACTTGAGAGACAGATTTTGAAAAATTACAACAGGATCTCTCAACCTTGGCATTGACATTTTGGGCCTGATAATTCTTTGTTGCAATAATGTACATTGTGGGACATTCAGCAACATGTCTGGTCTCTACCCCCCAGATGCCAGGAGCACGTACACACACACACACACACACACCCCACAGTTGTATCAGAAATGTCTCTAGACATTGCCAAATGTCCTTTTTTGGGGGAGTGGGTGGCCAAAGTCACCCCCATCCCCAGTTGAGAAAGACTGAATTGTTTACATAAAAGCCTTCATTTATGTATCAAATATATACAGATTACTTAGTATGTGCCAGACACTGTGGCCAAGTCAAATAAAACGTGATTCATGTCCTCAAATAGTTTACAGCCTAGTAGGGCAGACAGATAAACAAATCAATATTTGCAGTGATGGCAGTTTGGGAGCCTGTTGGGGAGGAGGGGTGAGGAGCATAACATTTAGATATTAAAGAGTAGAAGCCACAGGAATTGGTGATTAAATAGATGTGGGGGACAAGTAAAGGGAGGAGGAAAAATAAATGTCAACAATGGTTTGTTATTTAGTACCTAAGTCAAGGAATTTTTCCACAAAAATAGGAACATTTCCCAGAAGAAAATTCACACCACCTCAGTGTTCATAAAATAAATATTGACTTCATTGTGACTGCTTGAATTTTAACCAGTGGGAGAACACACTTAGACAAACTACTCCATTTCTTCCATCCAATTTGTGCTACTATCATCAGAATTATCAAGACCAGGGGCGCCTAGGTGGCTCAGTCGGTTAAGCGTCTGCCTTCGGCTCGGGTCAGATCCCAGGGTCCTGGGATCAAGCCCAGCATCAAGCTCCCTGCTCAACAGGGAGTCTGCTTCTCCCTCTCCCCTCCCCCCACTCACGCTTGCTCTTTCTCCCTCTCTGAAATAAATAAAATCTTAAAAAAAAGAATTATCAAGACCAAAGGGGTTAATTCCCACTCTGTAATTGCAATATCAAGGTCCACAAAAATGGCAGAAATGTGGTAAGGAACAACATTTATCATTTATGGTTTATTTCACTCACTGAAGAACACATCATTTGAACATCATCTAAGAGTTTTATTTGATATCAACTTTGAAAGCCCAAGTCAAATGTTTCTGTCCCAATGCCAGAAGAAAACAAAACTTAAACAAGGACAAGAAACCACCTTCCCCCACAACAGTGGAGATGTGTCGCTTTTCAGAACACTATCTGCACGTGCGGTCTGCACAGAAGCGACTCTGTTAGCTCCCCCTCGCCACGGTACAGCAGGACAAACAACCATCCCTTTATCTCATGGCACCTTCTAGTTTGTATGAAACCAGCATAGCCTCATCTCAAGACATATAACACAGCATTCATTAGAGGAGAGCTAGTTAGAGGCTGCTAATGGGACCCTTTGGCTTCTGGTCCTGCTGAGGTATTTGGAGGAGGTCCAAGAACCTAACCACAGTGATTTCAGATGAAGTTTTCTTTGCAAATACATGTTACCCACCACCCCAAAATATAGGAAAGCCATCCTAGTTTTTAGAGTTTACAAGCCCCCTGACAATAGAATTCTGTGTGGAAATATCTCAATTCAAGTAACAAAGACAATTTGAGAGGATCAAAAATAGAAACATTATTGGCATATTAAAACATTTTAGTTACTTAAGAATTCACATTTCTAAGAAAAGCAGCCTTATTAAGCGACATTTGCTCAATAGGCAATTTTCCCCCGTTTAATTTTCACAAATAGATCCTGTTGAAATGTATTTCCCCTAACAAAGACTGCACATTAACAATAAATGATACATCTTCAAACTTTAATTAATGTCAAGAGCTTTATTTTGCTTCCAAGCAACTTACAGAAACATGTTATTAATATAATTTAATTTAGGGGGTAGGCATTTGTTTTCTATTTTTAAAAAGGTGTTTCTGAAATTCTGGCCCTGTCAACATTATTTAAACATTCTTGTTCCATGCCTCAATATAATAAATTAAATCAGCATTTTAATTGTGCCCATGCTTTGTGGTTCCTGGAAGTACAAAAAGATTCCCTATGAGCACACAACATCCCCCCAAAGAAAAACCCTACTGAGTGATTAATTGCTAGTCTGGAAGATATAATTATGTCTCTCAATAAAGATAGTATGGACTGTTGAAAGCTCTAGCCTTATACATCTCTGTAAGGCACCTTAATTTAGCAAATATCTTTTTAATTCAAACAAGATTCTGGCTCTAGCATTCATGGGCAACTCCATGATACACCATTCCTCTACTGATCAGCATATTTATTTTAACTAGCATCATTTTGTACATGCACAAGTATCAGAGGGAAATTGGGCTTTTTTGTGTGAATATATAGAAATCTCAAGGTGTTTCTGCTCCTTAAGAAAGGAAGAATTACAAATGATGGAAAATAACCTTAAGTCTTTTTAAAGTACCATCTTTATATACAGTATTTTAGGTTACACTCTGATATCACTCATGCTTCATTCTGAGTTAAAGGTTTGGCAGAGGGCACCTGGGTGGCTCAGTCGGTTAAGCGGCTGCCTTCGGCTCAGGTCATGATCCCAGGGTCCTGGGATTGAGCCCCGCATCGGGCTCCCTGCTCGGCAGGAAGCCTGCTTCTCCCTCTCCCACTCCCCCTACTTGTGTTCCCTCTCTCCTGTCTCTCTCTCTGTCAAATAAATAAGTAAAATCTTTAAAAAAAAAAAAAAAAAGTTTTGGCAGAGACTATTCTTTTATAAACTAAGACATGAACCAGCAGCTGAATTCGGCTATGCCTGAACCAAGTAGCTACCATTATCACGAGAATGGAGAGAAGCTTAGAGGAAGGACTTACTGGCCACTTCCGTTACCTCCAAATAGTTAACACAAGAATTGATCTAACTTCTAGAACTGTTTCTACAAGACCAAAGTAAGAGCAATTATACCAATCTTTTAAACCAGAAATTGGAAAGTCAACTAATTTGAAAACAGAGATGCCTACCAGAACTCAAGACTAGAAACTGGCTCTTTTAAATTAGAGAAATATCATGTGTAGCTTTTTTAGTTAATGCTTTGTATTCATGATCATAGCATTCATTGCCGAACTAAATACCACATCTCCTTCACACGACCAGTATGGTTTTTTTACAAAGGGTATCAGGGGACAAAATTATCATAGATCATCATGGTCAGTCTAGAAATCTAGGTTATCACTATTCCTTATCATTCCATTTAAAACAAGATGAAAGTAAGTTTCCCTAAAAAGCCAACACAAGTTTGGCCAAGGGGAAAAAAAGTCATTCGTATTCAGACTTCTACTCTATTGCTATTTGTATTTCTAGCTGACCCTGTCAGACAGAGATTTTAAGGGTGATCATCACACATAATTCCAAGGATTAAATCACTCATCGAACAGTTGGAGGTCTCTGGTAGACTGCAAAAATGGCCACAATATTTTAGTACCTCCCATTAAGAGGTACAGCATATTTTTCGACCCCTTGAATCTGGAGTGGTCTTGTAGCTTGGGCCCATAAAATGCACAAAAATGGCAATATAGCAATCCTGAGCCTAGGCCTCAAAAGGCCTGGCAGCTTCCATCCTCAAACTGTACCTACCATGGGAACAGACCCAAGCTAGCCTGTTAGAGATTGAGAGCCCATGTGGCAAACAGCCCCAGTCATCCTGGCTGTCCCAGATGTGGCCATTACAAACCAGTAAGCCCAGGCAATCTATCAGCTGACTATACATGCAGAAGCAAGCCCAGCCAGGATTAGCCAAGCTTATCCTACACCAGAGGAAGTGCCCAGTTTAACCCAATCAACACTGTCAACCAGCAATATTATGAGCTTAAATAAATAGGTATTTTTTAAGCCACTAAGTTTTGGGGTTGTAATTCATAAATATATAACTCATAAAGGTCCTATAACCTCTTAACTAAATCTTCTCAGACTCTACGCTCCAATTCAAGTTTCCCACTATGTCTATAGTCTTTACCAGGTACTAGTGTACATACTCTGTTTACCTAGTTTTGTTTTGTTTTAAGATTTATTTATTTACTTGGGAGAGAGGGAGACAGAGGGTGTGAGCACAGGGAGGGCTGAGGGAGAGGGACAGAAGCAAACTCCCTGCTGAGTGCAGAGCCCAATGCAGGGCTCGATCTCACAACCCTGAGATCATGACCTAAGCTGAAATCAAGAGTTGGACACTTAAGCGACTGAGCCACCCAGTTGCGCTGACCTAGTTTCTTTTTTTTTTTTTTTTTTAAGATTTTATTTCTTTATCTGAAAGAGAAGAGTGAGCATGAGCAGGGGCAGAGGGAGAAGGAGACAGAGTAGACTCCCTGCCGAGCAGAGAGCCTGATGTAGGGCTTGGGGGTTCAATCCCAGGACCTGAGCTGAAGGCAGACACTTAACCAACTAAGCCAACCAGGCGCACCCCCCTCGACCTAGTTCCTTTCGATACCATTTTTTTCTTTAACAAAATTTAGCAATTAGCTAAATAATGCCCAGTATGACTTTCTAAAGTATATCTAAATACTTGTGATTCTCATACAAATGCCCTGAAGGCAGAAACCATGTTTTACATTTATTTTGTATTTTCCAATATAGGTATTAAATAAATACTTGGTTTGATTTGAAAATAGCTTAAGTTTGCAAGACCTTTAAATTCCATAAGCTATGTGTATCCTTATCTGTAACATGTCCGTATTATTAGCCTATCTCACCACAAAAAAGATTGAGTAATTTTTAAACTTCCACATTATTTTACAAATATAACAAATTTCATAGTAAGAAAACAGAAACTAGTTAAAATTTAATACTTCTACATATAGCAAAAGATACAAAAACATAATTAAGACCACAACTAGAGGGGCGCCTGGGTGGCTCAGTCGTTAAGCGTCTGCCTTCGGCTCGGGTCGTGATCCCGGGGTCCTGGGATCGAGTCCCACATCGGGCTCCCTGCTCGGCGGGAAGCCTGCTTCTCCCTCTCCCACTCCCCCTGCTTGTGTTCCCTCTCTCGCTGTGTCTCTCTCTGTCAAATAAATAAAATAAAATCTTTAAAAAAAAAAAAAAAAAGACCACAACTGGAGAAAACAGTTATGATGTATTTAACCAAGAGCTAAAATTCCTAATATACAAAGAGCTCCCATAAAGCAACAGAAAAAGATAAACAATCTAAAATAAAACTGAGAAAAAGATATAAATTGGCATATCTAGAAGTACAAAGGAAAAATAAAACCTGTGAAAAAATGCTTAATCTCATAATCAGGAAATATAAATTAAAATAAGGAAATGTTTATCCATCAAATCATCAAAAATTAATAAAATTAAATAAGATCCAGTATTGGTGACTATATAGGGAAATAGGCCCTCTTACACATTCTTGATAGGAGTATAAAGTGTTATAGGTTTTAGGAGTACACTTGGGCCATATCTATCAAAATGTTAATGGGGCACATGCTTTTTGAACCAAAAATATTCACTGAAACCTTTTTAGTATTAAAAAACTGGAAAGCCAAATCATCATCAATACTCTTAAGGTAAATATTGATTCATCCATCTATGGAAAGTACACAAAAATTTAGGAGAATCTGATACAGTTCTATGCACTGACATGGTAAGATGAAGAAATTTTAAGTTTAAAGGGAAGGTTGCCCAAGAAATATATAATACCATTTTTTAAAAATAATAAGTACATAAATGCATAGAAAGAAGGCTAGAATGATATGCATTAAAAAAGCCACTATTAGTGTGGTTGTGAGAGTGGAGGAAGACCACTACTTTCTTCTGTATCAACTGAATTTCCCAGAAGCACTGATTTATGTGACTGGTGTATAATGTGTTTATAGTACACATACCTCGGCAGCAGAAAGGGGCAGAGCATAGATGGAGTCACATAAGGAGCCAGAGAAAGAGCTGTGCCTTCATGGAGGAAGCCTCCACTTTCACCCTGGTTCAAAGCAGTGGAGTGGTCGGCCTTGCACACAGATGGGAGCAGAAGCTAGCACTGGGTGCCCTCGTAACATGACTGCCTCAACGTCAGAGGAGATAATGGGCAGTTAGCTGCACTGGGGACCCAGTGTTTCGCCTCTCGGAACCACACAGGGCAACCTCCTGGAATCTGAAATTAAGAGAAACAAGATGAGCCTTTGAAAGTTAAACATGAACATCAATACAAACTGGATCAGGGGAGAGAAGAGAGGCCACCTGAAATACTAACAAAGTTAGCAGTCATGGGACGCCTGGGTGGCTCAGTTGGTTAAGCGACTGCCTTCGGCTCAGGTCATGATCCTGGAGTCCCGGGATCGAGTCCCGCATCGGGCTCCCTGCTCGGCGGGGAGTCTGCTTCTCCCTCTGACCCTCCTCCCTCTCATGCTCTCTATCTCTCATTCTCTCTCTCTCAAATAAATAAATAAAATCTTTAAAAAAAAAAAAAAAGTTAGCAGTTATATTCACCAAGTGATGTCCTATTCCAAGCACCAAGGACTTTCACACACTGTATCTCAGTTAATCTTCACAACCCCTCGCTTTTTGTTTTGTTTTCAAAGATTTTATTTATTTACTTGAGAGAGAGCACGAGTGGGGTGAGGGGCAGGGGGAGAAGCAGACTCCCTGCTGAGCGGGTAGCCCGAGGCGAGGCTCGATCCCAGGACTCTGAGATCATGACCTGAGCTGAAGGCAGACGCTTAACCGACACCCAGGCACCCCAACCCTTTGTTGTTTTTAATTTATTGAAGGCAAATGAGCTCAGAGAGGCTAACGAAATTAGCAAGGGTCACACAGCTTATCCGAGGCAGTGCCAGGGATTTGAACCCAGCTCTGTTTAATTCCACACCTATTCTCTTAACTAACATATGCTCTCTCCTGTAACAGGGGCAGAAAGGCCTCTGGGTCAGCAAAACTTAACTGTATCCTTGCTGCATGTATCAATATAGCCAAGGATAAAATGCATCAATTAAAAAAAGCATTCTTAGCCATGGAAGCAAAGAACAAAGGGTTTCAGACCAGCATAGGTGATAATGGTGTGTTTTCAAATACTTCCAGAGCAGCAATGACTCTGATCCAAGGATCTATTTGGTTCAAGTAGCAGACCAACTAGGCCGCAAAATTTACACAAGAAATCAGTTTTTTCAGCCTGTCAGGATAAAGGCCAGGGCCTAGACTATAAATTCACCAAGGTAGTATCACCTCAGGAGACCTCCTTAAAAAACCAACAGTTCCTTCATGGGTCCACAGTGAGCCAATTTCCCCCGATTTGGAACCTCTATGGTATATTTCCACCATCTTTTGCTGATTCAGGCCTGCTCTGAATTCACACAAGGCACTGATGAAGAATATATATCACAAATCTATCACAAACGTAGGTCAACTGGATTCTCCCAGGTTCTCCCACAGACCCAGAGATAATACATAAAAAATTGGGGCAAGTAGAGTGAGAGAAAGAAATTGCAGCAAAGAGTACTGTGTCCTTAAGCTTAAGGAATGGATTTATGAAACAATTGTGGCAGAACACACTGATAGAAAATTCATGGACACTTTTATCTGTTTTACATATTTTTTTGGCCTACATGAGATTTTGTTTTTGAAGAAGAAGAATGGGTTCCACTGTTTTACACAAAAAATTTGAACACCAGTGACATAGAAGGAGAGAATGGCAGATGCAGTTCAGTCAAGTAATGATTATGGTTTCCTTGGAAATCAATTTTCAGGTATTCATGACTATGGCTGATTGAGATATGTGGTTGGCAAATGGATTCCAAGGAGTTCTCCAGAGTGGCTCTATCCCAGTATTCGCCGAAGAGTCTGACTTATAACTGTAGAGAAGCCCTCCTAACTAAAACCCTCACTCCAAACTTCAATGCTAAATAGATGTACATTTTTTAGGCAGTATGATGGGCACAAAGGGAATGAAGAGCTTTTTGGAAATACTAAGCAATTCCTTTTGAATGGAAACCCCTATCAGGAGGCAGAGGTAGTTCTCAATATGGGCTCTGGAGCTGAGCCACTGAGTTCAAACCCCAGAGCTACTCCTTAGTAGCTGTGTGGTCTCAGGAATTACATAACCTCTCTAAGCATCTCAATTGATGTAAGTAAAATGACAATCACATATGGGTACATGAGGATTAAATGTCTGTCAAGTGCTTTGTATTGAGGCTAGCACAGAGTAAGTCTCCTCAATTGTCACTTTCTATATTATCACAGTGGGAACAAAGATTTGAAGATGAAATAGAAAGTGGTTTGGAGAAGAGAAAGCAGTCCAACAGAGGGAAGGCATGCAACAAGCATGAAATAAGGAGCGTAAACAAGGGAGCTGGGGGACTAAAGGAGATTTTGTGACTTTCTTACGTTTGGGCCTCACTCCATAGGGTTGTTTAGTAATTCACTCGTGCAGAAAAATATCTGCTAAGAGCTTATTCTGTGCCAAGAACAGTGGCAGAAATATTGAAAGAAAGAGAAGGTAGATAACAAGGCAGGATTCCTACCCTAAAACAAATCCATTTGTTCAGAAACAAAGACAAATAATTACAATCCTAAGAATAGGGTTACAATAGAAGTATGCATCAAGTGCTACGGGAGCCCAGAGGATGCAGTAACTGTTTGACAAAGAAGGGAGAGATCTTCCTGAAACTATCAATAGTTGGTCAGAGAGGGGATTGCCCAAAAAATGACGAGAGATATTTAGTAAATCTCAGCAGTTTTTCTACCCACTCAGGAAGTTTAGAAGAGCCGGGATTCTAACCTATTTTGTACCTCTATGCATTGGGGTGAACCTAAAGCAATTGACCCTAAAATTCTGCTTCCTAAGACTCCACAGTCTTCCTAAAAATGAGAGGACATTCCCAATTACCTAGGGAGCCACCCCTGAAAGAAGTTTACTTTCCTGAAGCTGATCACTGTTTTGACACTTAGGAGAAACTCTGGCAAGGAGAACTAAACTTCTCTCTCTTGTGCAACAGTTCATAGTTGTTGCAGTTGAGGATGAAATGAACTGTGCATTCACAAATGGAAAGAAGCCAGATGAGGATAACAAAAATTTTATATGGTATAATGTTGGAGGGGGTAGGCTGAATAATCCCCCTCCTCAAAACATCCATCTCCTGACCCCCAGAACCTGTGAATACATTACCTTACTTGGTAATGGGGACTTGACAGATGCAATTAAGTTAAAAATCTCCAGAATGAAATAGGATGATGGAAGGAGACATTACAGTGATGTGCTTTGAAGATGGAGGAAGGGGCCATGAGCCAAGGAATACAGAGTCTCTACAAGCTGGAAAACAAAAGGAAAAAGATCTCCCCAGAAGCCACCAGAAGGAACACAGCCCTGCCAACACCATTAGCCCCATAAGACTCATTTCAGACTTCTGAGCCCCCCAGAACTCTAAGAATATAAATTTATGGGGTTTTCTTAAGCCACTAAGTTAGTAGTCATTTATTAAAACACCAACAGGAAACTAATATGGCAGAAAGGGGTTTCCTCCAAAGACCTCCAAGCCCAGGCAAATACTTAATCCTCTCAACATCCTAGAGAAGAGAAAGAAAATGGAGAAAGAGGAGTTTGAGCAGGTCATCTGAGACTAAAGTCAAATCAATAGCAGAACAGAGAAAATACCAAGTTTAATACCTGGAGGGAGACATGATCCTCCCAACTCTAAAAACGCAGCTTTCTGGAGCTTCATTTGAGTGAGGGATTTGGATCCTGCCCCGGGGGAAGCCCAGGCATTTCACCATGATAATTTCTCAAGATCACAGTAAAGAAGATGGTGGCCCACATTTGGTTACCCTCACTGACAGCACAATGATGTTCCACGCCCCGAGAACTGGTACTGACTCACTGACACCATGACTAGGAGTGCCTAGCCCCACCCCAGAATAAGAAGAAAGCATGACTGATCCTAGCCACAGAAAGGAAGAGATAAAATTCTCTTACACTCCGAGTCGTCAAAGTTTGTGCTAATGTTTACGAGAGAAACAGGAGAAAGCAAAGTAGGAAAGAACATACATCTGCATCATTCACATCCCCAAGGAGATAAATGGACTAAGAACTCTAGGTAATGCCACATTTAGTTCTTTGCATCACGCCTAACACGCAGATCCCTTGCAAAGGCATTTAAATGCTATTATCAATAACATCACCTTCTAAAATAAACATCTTTTCATCTATGAAATTTTCCCCATTTTGACCATGTAAAACCTGCAAATTAAACATACACCAGGAGACAAAGGCAACAAGGCAGACAATCTCCAGCTAAGAAATTTGAAAAAAAAAAAAAAAAAAAAATAGGGAATAAAAAAAAAATCAACCTTTGATGAAATAATTGCTTCTGCTGTTATTTTTTTGCTATTGCTTCAGAAATGTTCTGTCTCTCTCTCTCCCTTTCTTGTCCCTATAGTGTGGTGCCCCGCTGCTGTGAAGATGAAAGGTCCAGTCTCTTTAAAATTTCATGCAGAGCTCTTCACAACATCGAAGCTTTAAAGGCCCATGGCAAATTCAACATATTGTTACACTTGATGGAAGGAGATAAAAATTACATGCAAAATATACTGTATATTCATTGTCTGGAAATACTATAAAGTTACAGCTTCCCATATTTCCTTAACCAGTATGGACACAGACATTTCTGATTTCAATATTTAGAAACACAAAAGATACACATGGAGTGAGTATTGTAGCAAAAATAAGAATGAAATTCAAACCACCTAAGGTTAGATTAGGGTCCTAGGATATGTGAATAGTTTTATTCATCGTTTTCCTAAATTGTTCTAGATATGTGAAGCATATTTAAAAGACACCAAAAGATACAAAGGGCAAAAAAAAAAAAAAAAGATTTTCTGAAACTTGAGTATATCATGGGGTTCTTTGCCCTAAGTTATTCTCTATAAGAAAAATGTACGGATAACAGATTTTTATGTATAAAATTATAACACAAAAAAACATTTAGAGCTAGAACTAAAGATAGTGGAACAGAAAGCACAGGAATCACAAAAACAAGTTTATCAATCATTATTTAATTTTAATAAATAGACTTTATTTTAAAATGTATTTTAAATTCTAAAGTTCAACATCTAAATTTTGGTTTGTGTTTTGCTGTAGCTGTTTTTATATGGCCCCACTGAGCCAACCTCCTACATTTGTATTCAGTCAGTCTTCTTTCAAACATTTACTGAACATCTACTATATGCCAGGAACTCTGCTAGGTGTGAAAAAAGAAAAAAACAGAAAGATGTAGCCCCCGCCTCGAGAGGAATTGCAATATAGTAAAAGTAGATAAACACAGTAAAAGTTAAGTGTGATAAAGACTTAGAAGTCCTATGGCTGAAGGAGGGACTAGTTCTTACTATAGAAAAAGAAAAAGTTGTATCCAGGAGTCACTCTTTGAGCAGAGGTTTAGACGCCTTTTGGGTGCTGATAACATAAGCCAAGGCAGCAATGGTGGAGTGGGGAAAAGGGAGGGATTTCAGGAAAATCAAGAATACAAAATATACAGCACTTGGCTACTGATTAGAAAGCAAGAGCATGACAGGAGTGTAGGACGAATCCCAGATTTCTAATGTTGCCATCATTCACCAATTCATTATTTCAACAGTTATTTACCACCAGGTAAGTGCCAGGTACTATTCTACATATTGGAGACAACAATGAACAAATCATAAAAGAATACAACTCAGTAAATTTAAAGAGGATGGTAAGTGGAACACAGTCAACAAATGAGCAATTATTATTAGGATATATATCTCATAAAGAAAATAAAACAGGGCAGGTTTACGGAGCAAAGAGAAGGCCAACACAGCTACAGCGTGGTTATCAAGATGCAGTCTCCTGGGGATTAAGGAGTGTACTTGTGATGAGCACTGGGTGTCATATGCAAGTGTTGAATCACTAGTTGTACACCTGAAACTAATATTACACTCTACATTAACAAACTAGAATTTAAATAAAAACCTGAAGAAAAAAAAGATGCAATCTCAGAGATAGCTATGCACGGACAGATCACATAGGATATATAGGCCGATAGAGTTTGGAATTTAAGTGTAATGGAAAAATTTACATCTTTTAAGCAGAGGAATGACAAAAAAAAAAAAAAATCATCAGGAAAATAGATTAGGGAGTAAAAAGAAATCAGAGAGGCCAGCTTAAAGGATCTTGAAGTGATCTACGCTGGAGGTGATGGGGACTTGGACCACAAAGGCAGTAGGTGAGAAAAGTCAGGCACTCTCAGGGTCCCTTTTATGTGGCCCCATTGAGGTGGAGTTGACAGGTCTTGCTAATAGGGTGGCTGTGCAGGGTGATCAACTTACTCCTAGGCTTTGGCTTTAGAAACTGGGTGGTTAAAGCAACCGAGATGGCAAAGACTTAGAGGTAAAAACAAGGTGGAGGAACATTTAAGTTAGACGTATCAAGGAAGCAGTTGGTTTTGGGGGCCCGAACTCACAGGAGAGGTCAGGGCTGGATATGAATTTGGGAGTCTCTCAGGATGTAGATGCAAAGTCAAGGGGCTGAATGAGATCACATGGGGGGTAAGGGGAAGTACTATCAATAGATAAAAGATCCCTGAGACTCTCCCACACCGAGAGGTCAGTCAGAAAGGGTGACCAAGTTCAGCAAAAGAGCAAGAAGCCCCAGCCACAGAGATAGAAGGGAAACCAGGAAAACATGCTGACACAAAAGCCAGAGCGACAGACAACTTTTGAGGAGGCAGTGGTCAGGTATGGAAAAAGCATCTGAAAAGTCAAGGAATATGAGGATATAGACATGACCCCTGGATTGGAAAAAAAGATCATTGGTGACCTTAAAACCAGAGTTTCTACAGAGTTGAGAGGGCCAAAGACTAGGACTGTTTTGAGAAGAGAATGAGACATAATGAAGTATAAACAGCCAGTGTCAGCAACTTTTAGGATTTAAATTTTGTTGTAAAAGGTAGCCAGGAGATGGGGCCCTAGACAAGTTGGGGAGTGGGGACATGTGAAGTTAAGGGAAAGGTGATGACAGAGCATGAATTTATGTGCTGATAGTAATTCTGTAAAGAGGCAGAAATTGATGATGCAAGAAAAAGAAGCCTTAAAGGCAAGAGATGTGATCCAGAACGTAAAAAGTGGGGTTTCTTTTAAAGGAGCAGGCATTTAATTTAAAAAAAAAAAAAAACTGTAAAGGACATTTCCATATTTATGAAATTTGAATATAGAGTATATATTAAATGACATTGTTGAATCAGTATTAATTGCCTCGGATATGAGAATGGTAATGTCATGTAAGAAAACGTTCTTTCCCTAGGCAATAAACAGTCAGGTATTTAAAAATGAAATAACATGACATCTCTAACTTAGTTTCAAATGATTTTAGAAAAAAGATGCATAAGAGACAAACTGACTAATTGATGGATAAAACAAATATGGTAAAATTAACAATCAGTAAATATAGAAGTTTGGTTATGTGTCTGCTGTGCTGTTCCTTCAACTTCTCCATTGATTTGTAATTTTTCCAAATGACAGTTGCACAGGGGGAAATTACAGAGGCTTGGGATGACTCCCTCCCCAGCAGACCTTCCAAATCAGAACCTCTCTGCAGATGGGACCCAGGAATCCATTTTTTAGGAAAGCTCCTATGATGATTCTGATTAACAGCTAGATTGTGATTAATTATCTGTTGCTGCATACATACTTACTGGCTTAAAACCACCACCATTTTATTGTGTGAGAGTCTCAGGGATCTCTTATCTATTGACAGTACCCACGCACCACATGGTCTCATTCAGCCCCATGACTTTGCATCCACATACTGAGAGACTCACAAATCTGTAGGCCAAGAATCTGGGTAGGACTCAGAAGAGCAGTGTCTCTGCTGGGACTGCAGGATTCAAGACTGCCTTACTCACCATCTGGAGCCTGGGGGCTGGCTGTTGGCTGAGGTTGCTCCATGTGGCCTCTCTCCAGCAGGATAGCCCGTATTTCCTTACCTAACAGATCAGCTCCCCCTCTAGCTACACAGAAGCTGTAATACCTAGGCTTAGCACTGCAGATCACTTCAATCACATCCTATCAGTCAAAGCAGGTCACAAACCCAGCCCCGATTCAAGGAGGTAGAGGAGACTCCATTTCTTGATGGGAAGAACAACATCACATTACAAAGGGGTTGTGGAGCATGCGTGTGTGAATCACTGCAGGCTGTTTTAATAACCAACCACAGACACCCACTAAATTAGACTACCAACTTAAATAATACAAGCCCCAACTTAAATACAAGCTTGTGTTGTAATTATCCTGCCCATATGTAAATGGGTTCTTCTAAAATTATTTTTAAAATAATTCATTTTCTTAATTTGGAAGAAACTAGCAATTTAATGATGGTATTAATTTGCTCAGTAGACCATAAAAATTACAAAAGTAAAATTCAGTCTCTCCCACTGATTCCTAGTCTCTGAGACCCAGATTCAGATCACAGAGGTTTTATAAACTGAGGGACAATCCAATAAATTCTAGAATCCTAGTAAGTTCTCACCAATCCCACAAATAAATGGAGAGTAGAGCTGGAATAAGGATGTTCTTGTGTACAGAGTAGCTCTTCTGTACTCATTCCTGCCCTCTGGGTGATGACAGAGGCCATAACCTACAACCTCTTCCCCTTTGGTAACTTCTCAAAGGTTCATTAGTTTATCATCATTTCACAGAGGTGGTCAGGCCTTCAACCAGGACCTTGCATGGGAGGAGGACTGTAGGGCCAGGACTTCCCAAAGCAGAGTGATAGAAGATAGGAGCCCCTGCTCTAGCTCTTGTAACCATTACCAGAGCTCCCAAATAATGGATGATTTTGCTTATGTTCATTTTTTATACTTATTAAAGCACATGTATGTTCCTGTCTAGAATGGCTCTTTACACATGGTCCTTAGTGTGGAAAAAGTCTAATCACATCAGCCATCAAAATCAAAAAGCAGCATCTGATACTATGCCTAAAAAATTATTAAGGTATGTATAAGACTAACCCATCCCATGCCTCTCGTTAATCTCAGCCCTATTCACATAAGCTACCTGTGATGGTACCTGCTGGAGTTCACAGTATGGCAGCTCTGAGTGTCAGTGCTAGATTTTAAACCCAAGTCCACCTGGCTTAAAGCTTGAGCTACTTGGACTACACTAAGCAGTGATAAAATGAAAGGTATGAATCTCTGATTCTTCAGAAAGTCAAAAGCCTCCTTCTTGGAATCAATTAGGTAGATGAGGAAGCATCTGAATTTCTCAAGGGCTCCTGAAATCACCCACAGAGTGATGAGTGGAAATGCACTGGAGTTCCTTGGGTTCTAGCTCCAACTCTGTCATGACCTTGGGCCAATCAATTCTCTTCTCTGGGCTCTTTAACTTCACCTGTCATGGGAAGAGTTTCTTTTATAGCTGATTACTCTTAAGACTAAGACCATCTGTGTGTGCTCATGCACATTCATATGAAGAGCACTTTCATCAAATGTATGCACTCTATAAGGACAGGTAAGTATTTGCAATGAAAATGTTACCATCAATTACAACACACTTTAAGAGTGTATACTTCATAAGTTTTTACTTTGTCCTATTCTCTTTTAAATAACTTCCACTTGATAGTGTACTTAGTTTCAAATATATTTTCCATTTCAAATTTGTATCTTTAAACTCTTATCAGCTTAAAATTAGTTTTTTCATTTGCAAATGATACCTTCCAAGTTCACTTATATTACATAAGAAACAACAAGTGTTGGTGAGGATGTGGAGAAAAAGGAACCCTCATGCACTGTTGGTGGGAACGCCAACTGTGCAATCACTGTGGAAAACAGTATGGAGATTACTCAAAAAATTAAAAATAGAACTACCCTATGATCCAGTAATCGCACTACTGGGTATTTACCCCAAAAATACAAAACCACTAATTCGGAAGGATATATGTACCCCTATGTTTACTGCACCAGTGTTTACAATAGCCAAGATATGGAAGTAGCCCAGGCATCCATCAATAGATGAATGGATAAAGATGTGGTATATATATACAACAGAATATTATTTAGCCATAAAAAATAATGAAATATTGACATTTGCAACAATAAGGATAGAGCTAGAGAGTATAACGCGAAATAAGTCAATCAGAGAAAGACAAATACCGTATGATTTCGCTCAAATGGAGAATTTAAGAAACAAACAAATAAACAAAAAACACAAACCAAGGTAAAAAAGAGAGGGGAGAGAGAGAAAGAGAAACAAACCAAGAAATGGACTCTTAGCTATAGAGAACAAACTGATGGCTACCAGAGGGGAGGTGGGTGGGAAGATGGGTGAAATAAGTGATGGGGATTAAAGATTACACTTAACATGATGAGCACAGAGTAATGTAGAGTTGCAAAAGTATAGAATTGAAAAAGTATAGCATCCATTCATAATAAAAACCCTAAACAAAACAGGTCTAGAACAAACATATCTCAACATAATAAAGCCTTCCTTATATGAAAAGTCCACAGCCTACGTCAATATTCAATGGGGAAAAACTGAGAGCTTTTCCCCTAAGGTCAGGAACAAGACAGGATATCCACTCTCATCAATTTTATTCAACATAGTACTCGAAGTCCTAGCCACAGCAATCAGACAACAACAAGAAATAAAAGGCATCCAAGCTGGTAAGGAAGAAGTAAAACTTTCACTATTTGCAGATGACATGACACTATATATAGGAAACCTGAAAGACTCCACCAAAAAACTACTATAACTGACTAGTGAAGTCAGTAAAGTCGCAGGATACAAAATTAATGTACAGAAATCTGTTGCATTCCTATGCACTAATAATGAAGCAGCAGAAAGTGAAATTAAGAAAACAATTCCATTTACAATTGCCCCAAAAACAGTAAAATATCTAGGAATAAACTTAACCAAAGAGCTGAAAGACCTGTATTCTGAAAACTATAGAATACTGGTGAAAGAAATTCAAGATAGGATGTGAAGAAATGGAAAGACATTCCATGCAAATGAGTTGGAAGAATAAATGTTGTTAAAGTGTCTATACTACCCAAAGCAATCCACAGATTTAATTCCAATCCCTATCAAAATACCAACAGCATTTTTCACAGAACTAGAACAATCCTAAAATTTGTATGGAAACACAAAAGACCTCAAATAACCAAAGTAATCTTGAAAAAGAAAAAAACAACTGGAGGTATCACAATTCCAGATTTCAAGTTGTATTGCAAAGCAATAGTAATTAAAACAGTACGGTGCTGGCATAAAAATAGACACACAGATCAATGGAATAGAACAGAGAACCCAGAAATAAACCCACAATTACATGGTCAATTAATCTTCAACAAAGGAGAAATGAATATCCAATGGGAAAAAGACAGTCTCTTCAATAAATGGCCTTGGGAAAATTGGACAGCCACATGCAAAAGAATGAAACAGGACCATTTTTTTTCACCATACACAAAAATAAACTCAAAATAGATTAAGGACCTAAATGCGAGACCTAAAATCATAAACATCCTTTAAGAGAGCAATCTCTTAAAGGAATCTCTCTGATGTGGGCCATAGCAACACCTTTGTATATATGTCTCCTGAGACAAGAGAAATAAAAGCAAAAATAAACTACTGGGACTACATAAAAATAAAAAGTTTCTGCACAGCAAAGAAAACAATCAACAAAATGAAAAGGCAACATACAGAATGGGAGAAGATATTTGCAAATAACATATCTGATAAAGGGTTAGTATCCAAAATATATAAAGAACTGATGGAACTCAACACCCAAAAAAAACCAAATAATCCAATTAAAAAATGGACATAAGACATGGAACAGATATTCACCAAAGACAACATCCAGATGGTCAACAGACACATGAAAAGATGCTCAACATCACTTATCATGGGGGAAATAGAAATCAAAACTACAATGAGATACCACCTCATACCTGTCAGAATGGCTAAAATAAACAACACAGGAAACAACAGGTGTTGGCAAGGATGCAGAGAAAGGGAAACCCTCTTACACTGTTGGTGGAAAAGCAGCCACTCTGGAAAACAGAACAGAGTTTCCCCAAAACATTAAAAATAGAACTACCCTATGATCCAGCGATTGCACTACTAGGTATTTACCCAAAGAATACAGAAATACTAATTCGCAGGGATACAAGCACCCAAATGTTTATAGCGGCATTATTTACAAAAGCCAAACTATGGACGCAGTCCAACTGTCCATCAATAGATGAATGGATAAAGAAGATGTGGTATACACACATAGTAGAATATTATTCAGCCATAAAAAAGAATGAAATCTTACTATTTGCAACACCTTGGATAGAGCTAGAGAGTACAATGCTCAGCGAAGTAAGTCAAAGGAAGACAAATACCGTATGATCTTACTCATATGTGGAATTTAAGAAACAAATAAGCAAAGACAAAGAGAGACAAACCAAGAAAGAGACTCTTATAGAGAAAAACCGATGGTTACCAGAGGAGAGGTTGGTGGGATAATCCAGGAAATAGGGGATGGGGATTAAAGAGTACACTTACTATGATAAAAAATAAAATGATTACAATAAAGAAAAAAATTGTTGAATCACTATATTGTACACCTGAAACTAATATAATATTGTATACTAACTATACTGGAATAAGAAAAATAAAAGACTTTAAAAAAGTTTGGGGGGTGGGGGGATGGGTTAGCCTGGTGATGGGTATTAAAGAGGGCACGTGTTAAATCGAGCACTGGGTGTTATACGCAAACAATGAATCATGGAACACTACATCAAAAACTAATGATATAATATATGGTGATTAACATAACATAATAAAATAAAATTTTTAAAAAGTTCACTTACATTATCTACACTATGAGAGGTTTCTGGTTTTTTTTTTAAAAGATTTTATCTATTTATTTGATAGAGAAAGACACAGCGAGAGAGGGAACACAAGCAGGGGGAGTGGGAGAGGGAGAAGCAGGCTTCCCACTGAGCAGGGAGCCCGATGCGGGGCTCGATCCCAGGACCCTGGGATCATGACCTGAGCCGAAGGCAGATGCTTAACAACTGAGCCACCCAGGTGCCCCTCTGCCTTTTTTTGTTTACTACTTTTTACCCCTATTCAAGTTACTAGAAGGAATTATGGGAACTATCCCCAATGCCAATTAGTGTTTTTTTAATACAACAGTACAAATAATTACATACCAATATTTATAAACATCAATATGTAAGCAGTCTGTGTATTTTACTGAAAAAAATCTATAGGTGGGATGTCTGTATATTTACATTTGAACAGCATTTTCAGGAACTTTCAAAATTTGGTCTATGACCAAGATGTCCAGAAATAATCAGTTTAGGCAAAATCAAATGTTCAAATAATTAGTACTAGGGACACCTGGGTGACTCAATTGGTTAAGGGTCTGCCTTTGGATCAGTACATGATCCCAGGGTCCTGGGATTGAGTCCCATGTCGGGCTCCTTGCTCAGTGGGGAGCCTACTTCTACCTCTGCCTGCCACTCCCCCTGCTTGTGCTTGCTCTCTTTCTGACAAATAAGTGAAATGTTAAAAAATAAAAATAAAATAATTAGTACTAACCATCTACTAAAATGATAATGATATGGGAAATGCTTTGTAAATCGTAAAGTATTACATACATGTCCAAGTACTACTTTAAAAGTAGGTGGAGGGGCACCTGGGTGGCTCAGTTGGTTAAGCGTCTGCCTTCTGCTCAGGTCATGATCTCCAGGTCCTGGGATTGAGACCCGCATCGGGCTTCCTGCTCAGCAGGGAGTCTGCTTCTCCCTCTCTCTCTCTCTCTCTCTCTCTCTCTCTCCCTCTGCCCCTCCCCACTGCTCATTCCCTCTGTCAAAGAAATAAATAAAATCTTTAAAAAAATAAAATAAAAGTTACATGGCTACCATATGGCTCCAAGTTTCACCTGATAGATACATCTTTGTAATGTTAACATTCCCAGTGAAAGACAAGTGAATAAAAGACAAAATAACCTGCAGAAATAGATCAGATCTGAAAATCTGATGAATTTTCAACTGCATAAGCAATAATAGATGCTGGCTTTAACTGAACGATGATGAGGTCCCAAGCACAGAATTAAAGGCTTTACATTCATCATATACATACTTCCAATTCTCACAAATGTCTTTGCCCCCTCCACTTAGCACATACAAAAACCAATGAACCTTGTCCCACTGCTGGAAGCCTGAGGTGACCTAGCCAAGAGGATCAACAGTCAGAGGCACACAAATTGAAGAGGCTCTGCCTAGGAAATTGGAGATTTCCCCATTTTATAGATGAGGACAACTGAGGATTAAGGCATTAACCAACTTGTTCAAGATCTCACAGCTCCTAAGTGGCAAAGCTGAGACCGATAATCACGAAATCCCCAAACTTAGATTTTAACTGCTTTGCTCCAGTGTCTGGCAGTGAAAAAATTTATCAAAAATATTCCCATCGGTGATTAACATAATAAAATAAAAAATAAATAAAATAATCTTCCCATCGATTAATGAAAAATTAAGGAACAACACCTACAATTCCCAGACTTCCCTAAAATCAAGCCCTTTGAGAAAGCAAGACAATTTATGTGTTTTTTTTTCCATCCTTTAACTTATAAAACAGTACTACTGCCACTTTCCCAGCTCAGAAACCAGGCCAAATTTTAAGACATGGGATTTGCCCTGAAATATCCTGTGGGGTCCTTCTCTGCCTAATTCTCCCATATCTTTGTTTCTATTAATAAAATATTAACAGCTTTGCCCCATATGAAGCTAATAACAGAAAAAATATATAACTGATATACACTCCAACAATAATATTCACATGCAAATAGCTTATATAAAATTGTAATTAAATTAGGGGCAACTGAATGGGTGTTATTTATTCAAAAGTCTCCTTTAAGTTAATCAGATACTAAAGAATAGACACCAAAAGAATCATAGAAATAGAATGTACCCTCAAGTTATATCACAAGGAGAAAAAAAAAAAAACCTTTCTCTGGATACAAAATTCAGGTTTATTTTATCTTAAATCAGACCAAGGGGATTTAGGTTGCTTTTTTAATCTACTTGTGCATAATGATCTCTCAGATTAATCATACTGTTTAATAGAATATTATTATTAATTAGACATGTCATTGCTTCGGGCAGAAAATTATTGGAAAGTATAAAGGCTTATATTCCAAAGGCTCATAAGAGAAAGATTTCCATTTCTCTCATCACACATCTCTTTCAGTTCCAATTCTCAGTGGAAATTCCTCAATGAATTCAGTCCTTGTAACACTAACATTTAGAAGTGTCTCCCATTTAAAAGATAGCTGAATTAGGGTTTGCCTTGTAAGATATTTTGTTATTCATAAACCAATTACATTTTCTTAAAAGGGCATGTGGGCTCAGAAGAAAATCCGTCAGTGTTGCCCAGATTTTTTTTATCATCTTCCATTAGGGGTGTTAGGACTGGGGCATGGAGAAAAACCACCAGGTCATCAGTTTTATCCATCAGGATGCCATCCTCTACAATGTTCTCATTTCCATCTGGTCACCGCAGCTTCCTCTTCATTCCCATAAGCCCAGGATATTCTATCTGTGCCACTCTAACCATACAGAAAAACTGTCAACTGTTCCCCTTTAGGCCAGAATTTCCTAAGGCTTTCTCAGATGCCCTTAGTAAACATTTCTTTTGCTCCCACACTAAGCCACATGGAAGAAACTCCCAGAATCATATTGCTTTTCAGAATTCCAGCATTAGAAAAGGGCACAGGTACCTTCAGTCCCCAGATTCTTCTCACCTATGATTTGGTCCGTTCACCCTCACCCTCTATCCCTCCCTCCACCTCTAGCCTCCTCACTCTGAGCATCCAAGCAAATGACCAAACTTCCTATTTCACAGTGAAAAATACAGCCTCAGCAGAGCCAAACTTTCTCAACTTCTGGCATGTCTAATGATGACTTTTCCCAGCTGTACAAAGTTAATCTCCTTACTTGTATCCAGAATCTCATCTCCACCCTCTTCAGGAATCTCCCTCCATCAACTGCCTTACCTCCTCTCTATCTTCATCCTGTCTCCTTTGACTCTTTCCCCTCTGCTCATAAACTATGTGGCTATTGTTCAAATACACCTACGACATCAGCAGTAAGAACCACACACAAAAGTCTCCCTTGACCCTTTTAACTCTCATCTTCCCTTCACAGCTAAGCTTCTTCAAACAATTATGAAAAAAACATTCCAGGCATAGAGAAGAGTATATGGTAGACTCTGAGATAGAAAACATCATGGCCCTTAGAGAAAGTAAAATGTCTGGGTGGGTGGAGAATCATGAGTAAGTGGTGGGAAGATAGACAAGAGTTAAATAACACTGATCTTATGAGTCATGAAAGGATTTTAGTATACATCGTGGATTTGTTTTGAAGATTAAGAATGCAAATATTACATGCAGAGTACATGTAATAAAATGTAGCTATTACTATTTTAAAATATATAATCCTGACTTTCTTCTAACTTCATTAGGGCACTTAATAGGCTATGAAAGTGAGAACAATCCCTTTGTTACCAGGCCTGAAGTCTAACTGAGTAAGCAGGATAAGAATAAACTCTCTCAACTCCACAAAGAGGGCTCAAGGGGAAAAGTTTGGAAACAGTAATAAATACACAGAAGATGTGTGTAGCACAATCAACATGTACTACACATAAATATGCAAAAGCAAGAAAAAAAATACAACTTAATCTGAAGCTCCTATTCTGACAGATAGAGGCTAGGTTTATAGAGTGAGAAATTGGACTGGAAATTGTCAGTTAAAGATAACTCTGTCTCACAGGACAACTTATTCAAAAGGTGATCCTTGAGGCACGTTGGTGGCTCAGTTGTTGAGCATCTGACTTGGGCTCAGGTCATGATCTCAGAGTCCTGGGATGGAGCCCCACATCAGGCTCCGCGCTCAGCAGGGAGCCTGTTTCTCCCTCTCCTCCTGCTCATGTTCTCTCACTCAAAGTAAATAAAATTTTTTTAAAAAAATTTTTTAAAAGGGACGCCTAGGTGGCTCAGTCGGTTGGGCATCTGCCTTCGGCCCAGGTCATCACCCCAGGGTCCTGGGATCGAGTCCCACATCGGGCTCCCTGCTCAGCAAGGAGTCTGCTTCTCCCTCTGCCTCTGCCGTTCCCCCTGCTTGTGCTCTCTCTCTCTCTCTCTTTCTGACAAATAAATAAAATTTTTTTAAAAAAAAATTTTTTTTAAAGGTGATCCCGGACTGAATCCTAGAGTGGAAAAGAAAATGCTAAAAAGGACACCACTGTGGGAAATAAATTATGAAATTGGAAATATGCACAGTAGCCTACACAGTAGTGTATCAATGTTAAACTCTTCAAATTTGATAGGATTATGTCAGAATATCCTTGTAAAAATACACACAGAAAGACTAAGGAATAAAGAGGCATGGTTTGTGAAATCTCCTCTCAAGTGGTTCAAAAAACTATTATCTAATAGTGGTAATTTTATAACATAATAAAAATTGTGTGGAGAAAGACAAAAAGAATGCTGAAGTGTAAGTGGTAAATTGGTGTTTCTAAGTAGAGTATCGGGGATTTCTTTGTACTATTTCTATAACATTTGGGGTTCAAGAGCCAGACTTTGACCTGTCCTCTGCATCCTCACTGCCCTTTAGCCTCCACAGGGATGCCTCACTTTCCCTCCTGGCCCCTCTCAAGTGACCCCTGCTGAAGTCTTCAGCTGGTGGAACCTGTGGTCTGTCCTGGCACTATTGGGGTGCAGTGGGGTTTCTCCATCTTTGCAGACTTAGCCCTTGTTTTTTGTCTCTTGATAATGCAAAAGGAACTTTAGGGGGAAAAATAAATCCCTTTTCTCTCTTGACAAAGCCTGACAAGACTACAGCCTCACTCCAACTTCCCCAAAAAATTAATTCGAAGATCAAAGCTGAGCCCTGAGTTGGTGGTTCTACTCTGAAATCTATGCTTCAAGAAAGGGGGCAACCCATGCCATCTTGAGTCCACTAACAAAATACACATCCACTTAATACTTTCATAAGGGTAACTCTTACGTACAGTATCCATTTAAATAATTTAACGGCTCACAACCTTAATTTTCTACTTCCCTACGTAGCAAAATCACAGTTAACACCAAGTATAAAACCCTGAAGATTTTGATAGTCATCGACTACAATTAAAACCGGTTATACTAGGGGCGCCTGGGTGGCTCAGTCATTAAGTGTCTGCCTTCGGCTCAGGTCATGATCCCAGAGTCCTGGGATCAAGCCCCGCATCAGGCTCCCTGCTTCGTGGGAAGGCTGCTTCTCCCTCTCCCACTCCCCCTTCTTGTGTTCCCTCTCTCACTGTGTCTCTGTCAAATAAATAAAATATTTTTTAAAAAATGGTTATACTAAATATAAAATGCAACACTTAGGAAAAGAAATGGGTAAATTTTATAGAGATTTTTACAACTCTTTGATAAACTAAGTGATATGGCAATTCTTTATATACTTATAAAGCCATAGCTAAAATTGCACCAAAGCAAAGCATAAAAAACTGTAGAGTCTTATGATGTCTAGCAGGCTCAATAGGTGGAGCATAGGACTCTTGATCTTGAGGTCATGAGTTCAAGTCCTATGATGGGTGTAGAGATTACATTTTAAAAAATTGTACAGTTTTACAACAGGCCCTCCCTGCCTCATCTCCCAGTCTCAATAATGGGATCAATATGAAAATATTCTTTTTCTGCACAAATTAAATAACCATGACAGTTGTAAATGTGTATGGAAATTCTCTAGAGGGGTCAACAATTATCCTTAAGTACAACAAATTTAAGGTGGTAAAATTAGAAGGATATAAATAACAAAGCTTGCCTGGACTGGGACCATCTCCAACTTTCCCACAGCAAAAAGAGGTCTGTAAGGCTCTAATTTGTTTGGGCCCTGGTTGACTATGAAGCTACAAAAGGGGCCTGGACAGTGGGAACAGGGGAAGCAGGAAGAGGACATCTCCTCAATACACATAGGTTCTCTCACCTCTGTACTCCCTCTTCTAATGACCATATAAAGACCAGGATGTATTTTTTTTTTTTTAAGATTTTATTTATTTGAGAGAGAGCGAGCAAGTGAGCACGAACAGGGGGGAGAGGGAGAGCAGGGAGCCCTTTGTGGGGCTCAATCCCAGGACCCAGAATCCTGACCTGAGCCGAAGGCAGACGCTTAACTGACTGAGCCACCCAGGCGCCCCTGGGGTGTATTTTTTTTAAGTATCATTTTATACTTACAAATCTCAGATGCAAAGAGAAAACGAAAAAGGATTTAAAATCCTGTTATTCTGAAATAAATTTTGGAGTCTGATTTCCTTGAAAAACAAAAAGGACGTTGTTTGATTTGTGTTAGGTTGCCATTAATGTTGCTAGAAGGGCATTTATCCTTGTAAGGGCTATAGAGGACTCTAGAAAAATGGAGTTAATGAAAGTATAAACGTTTACTTTTATTTGTTATTTACTTGAAATACTCCACGGCCTCTCTCTCTGTATCCTACTAGTATGTGTAATTTCACTTAAATTTATTAAACATTTTTCTTACCAACAAAAATAAGACCTGAATAATCTTACAGAGCAAATAAAAATTCTCTTCCTCTAAAACTAATGCCCAAAATAAAGCAGTGCAATGTTTTTTTCATAAAGAGCAAATTGTGAAAGTTTTTATTTTAAAAAAATTTTGTTATTATATTTTTGAGCGACTAGGAATAAAGAGCTGTAAGGAAATTTTCTTGGAGCTTTAACATTATAATTTATCATGACTCAACAAATATATATTAAATCTATATTACACAAGAATAAGTATCTTAAATTATATACACAACAGACCCATGCACATACCCTAAGATTAAACTCTACCGATCTACTGACATTTATTTTCTCATCTTTTTCTTTTACAAAAATACCCATTTTTGTACTCATACTATACCTGATCACAAGGTAACCAGAAGCACATTTGCTTTAATAACTTTTACATATTCATAAATACTTTTAAAACCCATAAATGTTTAACATTAGTATAGCATATCAAAGTACTGTTCTTTTCTCTGTAAATAAATCATTTCTAATCTAAAGAATTGGGATTTGGGGAAAGGTACACAAAGTAACAAAACTCCTTCTGGCCAGGGAATCAAAGGACATTCCCAGACATTCACTTCTCTTTCCAAATATGGAAAACATATTAAATATATATCTTATAATAAGATGTTTTCCTCATGTTTCCTTTGGGTAGTCTGTTCAGTACATTCTTCTTCACATTGTACTATGGGATTGTTGCTCAACTTTGTTCTTTTCCCCTCTGCAAAAGACTGCCTGCTGGAAGACAGCCAGAACTGCTGTGATACCACGCCTCAGCCACGACTAACCATGTTAAGTTCAGGCAAAAATTAGTTATAATGTAAAAGTAAGAAAAATATATATATAAATTACACATACGTATGCATGTGTGCACTTAACACCACCCATCATACTACTTCTGAAGAACAACAGCTAAACCCCACTGTTTGTGTTTTCAAAAGAAGACGAGCTACGAAAAACAGACATAAGACATTCAACAGAATTGAAATGAACTTTTAGGACTGCTAAATATTTTACCGCTTAATTTTTCTTCCCAAACCCACGTTGCCATCTGTATCTCCAGTTAGGAGTAAATCAAGAGATTTTTCAAGCAAACCTTTCCTAACGCTGCAAACTGCCATGGTACTTCAAGGAAAGAGTGCCAAATGACTTGTGTGTTTCTGAGCAACCGTGTCGTAAAAAATAGTGCATGTGGGTGGCCATGTTTCTCCTACTCGTGGCATCCAAGTAGTGATATTAGTTACACTTGCCTCTCACACGTAAATCAAGCTCCCATGTTACTTCTATGCCATCGTTTCCACATCTTTTTGCCACGCCCGTCACCAAGCTACGCCAACCAATTAGGTCTGTAGCTGTCAATATTGTTTCTATATAAACATCCTCTTTGAATAAATCTTTTGCCACCTGCATTGTTGCACTTCACTTCCTTTTAGCAGCACTGTTTCGAGAGGACAACTTCGACTAAAAACACAGTACTGAAGCAATCATTTGGTTCTGTGCACACATTTTAATTTCATGCCCTATCGGGGAGAGTCGCTATCAGCCTTAAACAAAAATTGACTCTTTAATGCTTTACTGTTTTACACAGTTTATCTTTCATATGGTAGAGGAGGGAATATAGGAGGACATCTCCTCAATACACATAGGTTCTCTCACCTCTGTACTCCCTCTTCTAATGACCATATAAAGACCAGGATGTATTTTTTTTTTTTTTAAGATTTTATTTATTTGAGAGCGAGCGAGCAAGTGAGCACGAACAGAGGGGAGAGGGAGAGCAGGGAGCCCTTTGTGGGGCTCAATCCCAGGACCCGGAATCCTGACCTGAGCCGAAGGCAGACGCTTAACCGACTGAGCCACCCAGGCTCAAATCTGAATTTTTCAAGTATTTCCCCAACTGTATTTTTACGAAAATAGACTGAATTTGTCAGAGGTCTCCTTCACAGCATAGCCTGCTGTTGTCTCAATGCAGCGAGTCCGACGGTGTTAAGCCAACCCTGTTGTGATCTCAAGAGAGAAGCATTCAGTTATTGATATCACAGATTTAGGTGAGTTTCGTAGCATGGCCTGTAATTTAAAGCTTGCCTAACAAGAAGTACAAAAGCAGTATGGGGGCGGGAGCCAGTGGGAAACGGTACAGAATAAAACTTAGTATGAGCAGGAGAATGTATGAACATGTACAGATGATAAGAACCGATCTCAAACATATTACGTGATGGTTTTGCTTTGACACAGGTGTTATTTCGTCATTGGCACAGACAGTGGTGCAACACTGGTCTTCTCCTTTCTCCCAGGCATCTATTAAGGGTCCACAATCACGAGTCCATGAAAACGAGCTGCCTTGGTCACTGGTAACAGTAACCTCACAACACTTAGTCCAGTAATTAAAACCTACGATTAGAATCTAGAGGAGGGAAAGAGTGATGAACACAGCTGCAGAGTAACCTCCCAGAAGGTAAGAGAAACATTAAAAATCATCCACTCGTGGAACTTTTTTAAACTGGAAAAAAATTTTATATTTTAAAAAGCATATATGGAAGATGGAGTAAAGCACTTCTTCCCATAAAGGCTTTCATGAAAAATTAAATTTACAGCCCAGACTTTCCTGCCCCCTTGTGGAGAAAATACAGAGCTCTCTATCAACATAAATATGATGGCTTTTTTAAAACATGTCAATAGTTTTTCCATGGCCTATGTTATTTCCTGGCATGGTTGGATCCTCTGATGTACACAGAGCTTTACCAGTGGTCTAATATTATACCAAAATAAAACAAAATCTAAATAACAAAAGAGCGCTCAATCAGGTGTTAGGCTGCCAGAAACCATCTAATTTGGGACAAAGCAAAAAACTGCAATGATTAGTTTTTAATAATACTTAGATACATAAATGTTTTCTACAAGTAGAAAGACAGAGCAGCTTTCAAAGCAGCCATCAGAAAGCTCTGGAACTATTTCATCTTTTAACTCAGGGAATAAGTCATCATCATCACCTCTCTGTGGAGAGTGCCACTACACACTGTCATCTGGGCCGGACCAGCCTGGGACACAGAACATATTAATCACATCAGCAACTTCTATAAAGCCAGAATTCTCAAGTTACTTTAGGTTGATCTTAAAGAATTTTTGTCTAACTTGGTTTCAATAGACACAAGGAGACAGGGGCTGGAAGTTGTCAGCCCCATATGTAATGCCCACCCAGGTTCAACCAATAGCCAACATAACATGGTGGTTTACCCAGAAATCTCCTCTGGCCATGCACAAGAAGATGCTAAATTTCCTTGTATTTGTTGTATGTTCTAAAGTTATCATGTGAAAGGTGTTTCAGTAAAAATGAAAGGTTTTTTAAGTATTTTTATAAGTTGGGGAAAGGAAAAATAATTCATTTTAATAGACAAAATTATCGTGGAAATGTGTCAAAATTTCTGAAAGACAACATCATCTATCATAGATAGAACTTTTTCCCCAAATTACAGACCCTCAGATGTTCAATGAGCATTCCCTAACCTGGTGCTAGGTACCAAGGCAATACAAAAGAAACACCAACCTTGATTACCACCTTACAACACTAGACATTTACCAAAGTACCAACCGTGTGCAAGGGCTCAATCTACTGGGGAAATGAGGTATATGCAGCAGACAATAATAAATGGGACAGAGAAGGGAAGCTGAGCAGCAGGCAATTCTTGAGGAATAAATAGGACCTAGCTAGAGAAAGAAAGTGTAAAGAGTGAGGAGGAAGAGAGAAACCTGCTCCATGCATAACAAACTAAGGATGTCGTATAAGAAAATTAACCATGTTGGATTCAAAAAACCCCCAAGTCATGGTTCTCTAAGTAAAAGGTGCCTGTTCCAAGAAACAAAAAAAAAAAAGCTTAGATAGCTTGCACAGGTAGAATGGAACCAGACTAGCCAAAGCATGGACTGCAAAGATTGAGTCTGGATTTCATCAATAGGAAGCCACCAGTGATGTTGGGGTAGGGTTTACTGATAACAGTTCTGCAGATGACTGAATTGTCTCCAGTGCCCTGAGAGTAGGGATGCTTTAGGAAGGGACTCAGTCAGGCTGTTGTTAACATGATTCAGGCTGAGCTAGAGGGGAGGCAAGGAATCCAAAAGCTGTTACCTAAAGAGATTAAGTACAATGACTGGTTGACTCTAAGGGGAAAAAAAATGCCTGAGGTTTATTTAAATCCCATGGGGATGGTAGAATATGGCATCCACAGACTCCAGAAATTGGGCAAATAGAAAATTCATGTATTTTATGTTCACTGCCATCTCTCAGATAAGCCTTCAATGCTACCTAAGAGTGGTAATTTTCCCTCCAACTTTTTTTTATCAACTTAAAGTTTTATCAGGTTTTTTAAGTTTTTTTTTTAAGTTTTTTTAAGCCTAAAAAAAGATTCCTCAGAGTTACAATCTTTGTTTCTATGCACAAAAATTGAAGGTTTTGGGTGTCCTCAAATTTCACCATCTATCATAATTAAATACCCACAAAATCACATTAACAATAATGCCAGTCATTTCCCAATACATCTTCATTTAAGTATTCACTGATAACCTCATGAATGCCCAGCACCATACTAGGTACTACAAGGAATTCAAAAATAAGGAACTCAGTCCCTGATCCCAAGCAATTTTTAATCTTTAACGGGAATAAGTACATAAACCATAAAATAAGATAGAACATGATCAATGTTATCTTAAAGGGAATATGAATCAAGTACACAGAAAATCAGAGGAAATACACCATTTCAATTAGAAATGAGGCAAGAATATATGTTCCAGATAGAGAAAATCAGAGAGCATGAATGTTGAAGATCTCCCCCAAACCTATATGCCAAAATTCTCTCTGCAGGTTGAGAGAAAAGTTTTGTTTTGTTTTTTTTATGAAGGTAGGAAATCAAGAGTTCTATTCAGGGTTCAAAACACTGTAGGTGAATCATGAGAGGAAACTGAAAAGGCAGGCAATGATCTTTACCGCAATGTACTTTGATTGGCAGATAAATGATTCCTACCTAATTCCACAGGCAAGGACAGCCACTCAAGATTTCAAATGGAATTTTGGTATGATGGGATAGGACCTGTCTGTAACTCAGGAAATTCATGTTCTTTAGTACATTTAATCTGGCAATAATGTACTTGGGACAGGGGAAACAAAAAAATGATTGCAATAGGTAAGGGGTAACAGAAAAACCATCATCAAAAGTAATCACTATTAGAGTCTTAAAACAACAATGAAAAAAAAAATAAACTGGATAATCTAACACCATGTTTCTACCAAATACCTCCCGTAATCTAGCCAATATGAGTGATGACAGGCCGAATTCCAGGAGCATTTAAATAAGTAGACACAAGCAGGATGCCTCCAGGCTACACTTTTTCATTGGAATTCCCAATACCCAGGCTAATCTTCCAACAAAGCTGCCAAAATAAATGGATCTAACCTTGTAGCAGAGTTCAAAATTGAGCTGGTGAGGTCAATGCATGAACATGTTAGTGAACTTTCAGTAGTAACTACCTCAGCCCAAACTAACATTTTCTTTATTATAATAGTAATTTTTCTAAAAGAATATAAATACTGTATATTGGTTAGAATACTATCCTTTCATGCTATTTGTCATTCTTCTCTCCATGTAGCATTAAACCCAAACTATGTAAGTGATCTACTTATTCCTGATTAGCCTATGTCCAAGGCTACCCGTTTGATTCTTAATTATAATCCCAAATCAGACACTTGCAGTCATAAGACTCAAGGGATGGTTTCGGTCTACAAACCCATGGTTAGTTTTTCAAATGTAAATTCACTGAATTATATACAGATAAAATCTCATCACAATGAACTGAACTGTAATAAAAAGATGTGGGAAAAGATCTCTATCTCAAGAGAGGGATGCCTTACCAATGCCATGATTTCCACAACTATGAAATTATTGCTAATCCTTAACGTGAAACAATCCTTTCTTTTAAAAGTATTCTATCTTGTCCCAGTAAAAGGAAAAGAACATTTTCTTTTGGTCTTTTATTCTTCATCAAGAAATTACCCTTAAAAATATACTTCATATGAAATAAAGGTAGAAATTTCAGATCAGTTAAAATTAAAAAATCAGTTATTCATTTTTTCCCCTATGAAACTAGCAAATATATATATTTTAATGATAATTACTGGCTTTAGGGAAGGTGTGGAAGTATGAATTGGTGCATTCTTTCAGGAGGGCCATTTGATAATAAAATCTGAAGTGTTAAAATGTGCATCCTATTTGATTAAGCAATTACAGATCTAGAAATTCATCCCAAGAAGAAATAATACATGCAAAAATTTAGCTTTTGGGATGTTCACTATAATGCCATTTATAACATCATAAAATTGGAAACTACCTAAATACCAAAAATACCTAATTATTATATCCATATAATACCATGCAGTTATTGAAAATGATGTCATCCTAATAATTACTAAAATACAGGTTATAAAACAGTACAGGACTCTACTTTTATAAAATGTACATATTTTAAAACACTGAATAAACCATAAGTAACTGAAATCATAGTGGTGGTTTTCCCTGGTGGTACATTCATAACTTTTTTTTTTTTTAAGATTTTATTTATTTGACAGAGAGAGAGAGAGCTCAAGTAGACAGAGTGGCAGGCAGAGGGAGAGGGAGAAGCAGGCTCTCTGCTGAGCAGGGAGCTGGATGTGGGGCTCAATCCCAGGACCCCAGGATCATGACCTGAGCCGAAGGCAGCCGTTTAACCGACTGAGCCACCCAGGTGCCCCTACATTCATAACTTTTTTTTAATTTTATGTATCCATTACTACTTCTAAATGCTCTTTAGTGAAAAATTATTTTAATGATAAGGAAATTTTTTTAAAAACACCCCTCAGCTGCCTTTTTCTCATATATCCCACCCTTTCATATAAAGCCACCTAAAGGCTCATGCCACCAAAAAAACAAACACACAGCACAACGAAAAGGTACTCCAACGCTATTTCGTTATTTCTCCTGCTCAATTTAGAGTACTTATTTTCCTTGCTTATTCACCAAAGTCTATCTTTACAGTTTCTATGATTAGCATCATTATCTCTATACATGTACTCTTTGTGACAAATCCTAACACACACACAGTAACTTGGATTGCTCATGTTGACTAAATGGGAATGGACTTAGTAACTGCTTGTCAAATCTGGATAGATAGGTCACTAATGAACAAAAACAATGGTAATATTCATAAATTTTACTTGTCACATGAGAAACACCAAAAAATTATTTGAGACTGAGTTTTTCTTTTAGACTTTAACCTAAAAAGCTCATCCTAATGATGCCCCTGGTGGCAGGTAACATTTAATTTTTCTCTGTGTCATTGAAAAAGAATTAGATGTAAAACTCAGGTAAGAGATTAATATTTCACACCCTGAGGCTAAATACTTCAACATGAATATTCATAAAGGCCTATTCTGAGTGAATCTCATGTGAGTGTAGATTTCAAATGCTTGAATATTTTACATAGTTCAGAGTCTGGGCATTCCATAGAGAAAGACAAAAATTTCACCAACTATCAGGCTATTAATTGCAGGTCTAAGTTTGGGACTATGACAAAATGCTTTTCTTATCGACATACACTGTGTTCTTAAAGCCTCTTAAAGTCTGAACTTGGCTTTCTTTTTCCTTGGTCGCTTCTTATTGGTGATGAAGGTAAGTGTTGATGATCACTAGGATCAGAAAATCAGTTACTCCCTGAGGCTGCAGATGCCTCTGTGTTCTCTGTAGGTTCTAAGGGGCCTGGGAGAGAGGGGGTTGAAAGGCAACAGGGGCAGGACCATCCTGGCCACGAGTTGGATTCACTTTACCGTAGCCCCTACCCTTCTGGTATAAGGTTCTAGATGAGTGTCCTAATTCATCCTCCTGTGACAACGTTGATCTTGGTCCCTGATGGTACTTTCCACCTTCCAGAAAAGGAAAACAAAAGGGATTGCTCAAAGAACTCTTAAGCCTTGTGGAACAAAGCCTCAAGTTATGTACACATAAACTGAAGTGGGCGATGGGAGGGCGGGGAGTAAAATAACAAGGACAGAACTGAAGAGATAAAGAGTATAAAAGCGAAAATAATGAGCTCTCTGGCCAAACAACAAGTGAATTTACTAGGAAATCGTAATAGCTAATAAATACCTTAGAGAAGTAAACCAAAGAGGAAGAATATTTACTGTGGTATCCCAAGCAATGAAAGAATAGAATGAAATTAAATCAACGTAAAATACAGGTCTAGGATAAACCTGTCAACACATCTAGGATTTTGTAGAGTGTTCTCCCCATGCAGTAAGGGGTTTTTCCTTCTGAATGACAACAGAAACATGGCAGTGCAAATCAGTCAGTAATATTTATGGAATTATCCTGCCTTGAGTCGCATATTCATTCTGTATGACCAAATACATCTACCATCTGAAGACTCCTCCCACATCTAAATCCTGAGATGCATGTTTTCTCCCTTCTCCCATCAGACAAGTAAGCACTCAATGTACAGCTGTCCTTCCATTCATGTTCCCATCCCTTTGCCATCTCAACTACATAAAAAATTCTATGTCACCATACATATGAGTGTTTACGGAAATAAATTTCAGCAACTAGCCAAGGGTCAAATGGCAAAGCCAACAAGCCTCCTCTCAGGAGAGCTCCTTGAGCCCTGAGCTCCATCTGTTTCCTGCTAATTCTGATGCCCCCGTGGTACGCCCCACACAGAGCTGACAGCATTGTGGTTCTGATACCATTTAAGGACCCAGACACAGAAAAATGAGGTAACTTAAAAACACAGGGAAGCAGATCAAAGCACAGGGCTGAGGTGGAGTAGAAGGGCTTACAATCATTCAATGAACAGTTGGAATGTATCTACTACAGGCCAAGCTCCAGAGTTACAAAAGTGAGTCTTCGCCCATCATCAAGTAAGAGATGATGTGAACATGTAAAGTGATTATGCTAGAATAAAGGTAAGAGCAAGGACCAAGTAGAAGGTATGACAAACAAACAAATGCTAAGCAAACTAGAAATTGGTGTTTCAGTTTAACTGATTTTATTTTTTTTAAGATTTCATTTATTCTTTTTAAAGATTTTATTTACTTACTTGACAGAGAGAGAGAGAGAGGAAGAGCACAAGCAGGAGGGAGTAGGAGAGGGAGAAGCAGGTTCCCCACCGAGCAGGGAGCCTAATGTGGGGCTCAATCCCAGGACCCTGGGATCATGACCTGAGCTGAAGGCAGATGCTTAACCAACTGAGCCACCCAAGTGCCCCAGTTTAACTGATTTTAAAATACATAATAATTGAGAACTAAAATCCAAGATAACCTGAACATAGAAAGTGACAGGATGGGGAAAAGTGAGATATACACTACTTCAAGAAAACAAAGAAATATGTTAGGATTCTTGTGTACTTAATAAATATATCATTTTAGGCACTGAAGAAAAATATAAATTGGAATGTTACTATTAAAAAACTCTACAGAATTGAAGCACCTGGCTAGTTCAGTTGGTGGAGTGTGCAATTCTTGATCTCAGAGTCATGAGTTTGAGTCCCATGTTGGGTGTAGAGCCAACTTAGAAAAAAAATAAGTAAAAATACTGTAGAATTTATATTTAATCCCCAAAACATCATAAAAAATGGAGCAGGAAAAAGTAAAAAAGTTTAAAACTCTATAAAGGAAAAGGTAAAAACGAAACAAGGAAGCATAATAAATTGGGGGAAAAAGTTAAGATGACAATTAGAAGACTTGGGATGCCTGGGTGGCTCAGTCAGTTAACCATCAGACTTTGGCTCAGATCATGATTCCAGGGTCCTGGGACGGAGTACCGCATCAGGCTCCCTGCTCAGCAGGAAGTCTGCTTCTCCCTCTCCCACTCTCTCTGCCCCTCCCCCTGACTTGTGTACTGACTCTTATATGTGTTCTCTTTCTCAAATAAATAAAATCTAAAAAAAAAAAAAAAGGCAGAAGACTAGATTTGTTTATAATTATACATATAAGTAAGTTATATGACTGCTTTAAAATATAGAAACTTTCAAGCCAGCTTAAAAATCCAGCTAGATCTAAATGAGACATACTTAAAATAAACTTTCCTGGGTAGGTTGGGAATAAACAAACAAAAAAAGGTACTCCAAGTGATTTAAACAACATAAGAGTGTATTTCTTCCTCACATCACTATGCCTGCCACAGGGCCTTTGCATCAGCCTTTAGTTCTGCCTTGAATGGTTTTTACCCTGATCTTGGCCCAACCTTCTTGTCATCCAAGACATGGATAAAAATATAACACTAACCCCACTCAAATAGGCCTTTCTGACGACTAATACCAAAATATACAATCATCTGTATTTTATTTTCTTCATAAGCTTTATTTTCAATTTATTTTTTTTTCATCTTATCCCACTGGAACATAAACTCCCTGTGAGCAAGGACCTTTACGGTCTTCCATCTTCTTTGAAAGGAAGTTCTCAATAAGACGGTTTTGCTCATTGTTTTTCTTCAGAGGAAAAAAAAAAAAAACCACACAGAATCCAATGACTTCCACTCTTTACTTCCTTTCTTCTGCTTAGTAGTTTTAAGTTTCTCTCTTTTCCTAGTTTCTAAGTTGAAAGGTAGAAGTTTCTTAAGGTAAGGTCTTTGAATGGAGACTTTTCTAATATAGGCTTTAGTGCCATGAATTTCCTGTAGCACTACTTCATTGTAGCAACACATTACTTTATGCCTTCATTTCCATTTAGTGAAAAATACTAAGATCCCTTTGATTTCTTTGACACACGGTTTTCTTAGATGTTGTTTAATTTCTGAATATTTGAGGGCTTTTCGTATGTTAGATTTCTAAATTCCAATGAAGTCAGAGAACATATTTTGTATAATTTGAACCCTTTTAAATTTGACTTGTTTTATAGACCGTAAAGTGAACTATCTTGGCAAATATTTCATATTCACCTGATAAAAATGTGTATTTTGTTGTTAGGTGGAATTTTCTGTAAATGTCAATTAAGTAAAGTTGGGTAAGGTTACTAAAGTCTTCTTTGTCCTTTCTGATTACTCTCCTTGTTCTATCAACAATTAAGAGATGTGGTGAAATCTCTATTTGTCTATTTCTCCAGCATTTCTCTGTTTTTGCTTAATGTACCTTGAAGATTTGTTACTAGGTATGTAAACACTTGTAACTCTTCTATCCTCTTGATTAATTGACCCCTTTATCATTTTATTTATGCAATAGTTCTTTATCCTTGGTACTCTTCTCTCAGGAAACTACTAACCATAATGATCAGGAGAAAAAGAGAGAAGATACAAATTATCAAAATCAGGAAGGAGAGTGACATTACTAGAGATCCTACAGATAGGAGAAGAATAAAAAAATATAAATTTTAGGGCAACAAATTCAACCACCTTGATGGACAGATTCCTTAGAAGACACCAAAGCTGACTCAAAAAGAAAGAGACAACTTTAATAATCTTGTGCCTTTTTAAGAAATTGAATATGGGGGCACCTGGGTGGCTCAGTCGGTTAGGCATCTGCCTTAGGCTCAGGTCATGATCCCAGGGTCCTGGGATCGAGCCCCACATCAGGCTCCCTGCTCTGCGGGAAGCCTGCTTCTCCCTCTCTCACTCCCTCTGCTTGTGTTCCCTCTCTCGCTATGTCTCTCTCTGTCAAATAAATAGATAAGGGAAAGGGAAAGGGAAAGGGAAAGGGAAAGGGAAAGGGAAAGGGAAAAGGAAAGGGAAAAGGAAAGGAAAGGGAAAAGGAAAGGAAAGGAAAGGAAGAAAGAAAGAAAGAAAGAAAGAAATTGAGTATGTAGTTAAAATCTTTCCCACAAAGAACACTCCAGGCCCAGATACCTTCACTGCTGAATTACACCAAACTCTTAAATACTATGAACTCTATACAAGTTCTTCCAGCAAACTGAACAAGAGGGATCTTTCCCAACACATTTTATGAGAATAACATTACCCTGATACCAAAACCCGACAAAAGTCATTATGAGAAAAGACAAGTGTAAACCAACATTCTTCCTGAGCATATATGAAAAAAATTTTTTAAATATTATAACACATTAGATATGAAAATACATAGAATGAGTAATACAGCATGACCAAGAGGGTTTTAAATCAGGAATGCAAGGTTGGATTAATATTCAGGTATCAATCAATGTAATTCACAATATAACAAAATAAAAAAGACATGTAATTATCTCAGTAGATGGAGAAAAAGCATTTGACAAAATTCAACATTCATTCTTAATAAAACCTCTCGGCAAACTAGGAATAGAAGAGAATTTTCCCACCCTTATAAAGGACATCTACGTAAACTTCTATGTAACAACATAGTTAATAGTAAAAGACTGATGAATATATTCTCCCTAAAACCAGGAACAAAATGAAGATGCCCAACCTCACCACTTCTATTCAACATTATACTGTTGGGTTTTAGCCAGTGAATAAAGCCAGAAAAAGAAATAAAAGGCATCCAAACAGAAAAGTGTAAGTAAAACTGTACTCAGAGACAACACTGTCACTTATATAGGAAATCCTACAGAGTCTATTTAAGAAAAAAAGCAACTAAAACAAATACGCTTAATATGGTCACAGAATACAAGTTCGATATACAAAAGTAAGTTCTATTTCTATATGATAACAAGGGAAAATACTGGAAAATGAAATCCACAATACCAATTATAGTAACATCAAAAAGTTAACACATACATTTTTAAAATATGGATACGGTGTTTCTTATAGAAGAGAACACTATGAGAAAAATCAAAGGCCTAAATGAGTAAAGTGATATACCAGAAGACTCAATATTAAGAGGTCAATTATCCCGAAGTTGATCTATAGACTCAAAACAATCCCAATGAAAATTCCAGCAAGCATTTTATAGAAATGATACAATGAAATAATGAATCTCTTTAGTGCCCAGATTATGGTGATGAAAGACTATTTCCTACCAAAAGAAAACAGGGCTTCTTGGAGAAATAATTGACTGAGTCTTTGGCGAGAAATGAATAAAGTGAACTTGAATGTTTCGTTATTCCACACAGCAGGAAAGCTATCAAAGACTACTAGGGTCCTGCCGTGCCCTAAAGACTGAGGAACCAATTTAAAGAGCCTCCCAGTGATCAAATCTGGAAGAACCTGAGCCTCAATAAGGACTCAACCCAGGAGTTTGTGACAAAATAATTTTTTTTTAAAAATTAGCCACCTTCAGAGAATAATTCATAATCTTAAAGATAAACAAATGAGATAAACATTTATCCTGTTTAATTTTATTTTTAAGTAATCTCTACATCCAATATGGGGCTTGAATTCACAACCCAGAGATCGAGAGTCACACACTCCACCAACTGAGCCAGCCAAGCACTCCTAACTTACCTTTCTTATTTGAACACAACAGATGGGGGAAGGGATGTAGTGTCTCTTAACAGATGAGGGAAAATGTCTCCTTAAAAATGTCTACCCAACTAATTAGGAGAGAAAACAAAACTGGAAGAGAAATATTCAATACTAAACCAAGGGCAAAATAAATTGAAACAGAACTAAAAGAATAGAAGATTTCAAACAATCCATGAATATAACTAAGTATGGGGCTGGGATCCCAAAATACAGGGACAAGCTTTACAGAAAGAAACATCTTCTGAGAATACTAGGAAAGTATGAAAGCAAATAACAGGGTCTATGAAATACGTGTCACATGTAGATCTGTAGTTCTACTGGGTAGTCCAATCTCCCTTAAATTAGGAGAGCAACTCATACTCTAATAGAGACCATAAGTCATTTACAATGAGTATAAATAAAACAGATATAAGAGGGCAGGACTTGGTGTATACTACTGTTGACTACATGTTAAGGAGTTAGGTGGTAACGATGTATGGAAGGGTGTAGTGAGGTACCAAAGAAATGAAAACCTGGGGGCACCTGGATGGCTCAGTCAGTTAAGCATCTGCCTTCAACTCAGGTCATGATCCCAAGATCCTGGGATCAATCCCCACATCTGGCTTTCTGCTCAGCGGGGAGTCTGTGTGTCCCTCTCCCTCGGGCTTTCCCTCCCCGCCCCCCGCCCCACTCATGCTCTCTCCCTGGTACTCTGTCAAATAAAATAATATAAAATTATAAAAAAAAAAACAAGAAATGAAAGCCTGATAAACCACACATGGTGAGAGAACTGTACTAGACCAAAGCACTGGAGAAGGGACCCTTGAGATGGATAATCACAATTCTACCAAATAAACTAGATGAAAGCAGGAGACTAGGATGATTGGAGATGCCCGTAAGGAGCAGCGAAAAGCAAGATTAGTAGACAGGATGGGCTGTGACAGAAATGTAAGAAAAGAGATTGAGATCCCCTGTATTCATCCAACATTGCCAAGAGTGTACCAACCATCTTTCTAGCCTGGTAGATAAATTCCTTAGAAAAACAAGAGCCAGATGTTATCATCTAGAGCTACAATGCGGTGAAATGGAAGACCTTGAAAACAAAGAGGAACAGGAAGTGACATGACATTAACGAGGGAGTTTGATGATAAAGGGATGTTCATGAATACAGGAAAACGATAGGTTTGGGCTTTTTTTTTTTTTTTTTCTTTGTATTTTCAGTTCCTCTAAGTTCAAAGGGATGTAGCCATACATCTACTATATATATATGAATTCCCTATTTGTATTACTAATGATAAAGTAGCTTGCTATTCTGATCCAAAGCTAGGGAGAAGGAGAGTTAGTTTTAACAGTAGCAAAACTATATACCAATATTTCAATATTACATTTTTAAGACCAAAAAAAAAAAAAACCTTAGAAACTGTCTTTTGATTCCGATCTTTTATAAAAGAAAAGCCCACTACACCCACAAGCATGCCTCCTAAAGTCCATCATGTTGTGAGAAGAACACATTAGAAAATATGTGAACATTTTAGTAATCATCCAAGATTTTCTGAAAATGCAGTGACAGAAGTTGTAGTCACTTTCCTTTGAACACGTGCTGACTTCTGCTGTCTGATGTTCTCATTTGTCAGGTTTCTTAATGTTCCTCAATACAGTGTCTTTATTTAGCTCTCCCAAAGGAATATCAGCAATTTCTGGGAGCGGGAGGAAAACTTTGTCAATTCTGCATAATGACCAAAACAAAGTGATTGAATCACTTAATTGAAGCCCTGTAGTTTGTAATGTGATGCATATTAAGGCCTGTTCACTGTGAAAAGGAAACAGTTGGTGGGTGTTCAAGTAGACAGTAAGAACAGTGAACCAAGTCTTTTGTCTGTTTGCTTTATTCCTCTGAAGCTCACACAATCCACAAGGGATTCCCTCAACTCTGTAATAGCCGAAGGGTGATGGGAGAAAAATAGGAAGAAAAAAAGTGTAACTAAAACAGAAGCACATAAAAGCCTTCCATGTAGATAGTTTTATAATCCCATAATAATTTTTATTAGCCCACAAAATTGCCACCATTCCTGACTTCACCTGTTGGTAACACGGCAAAGCTGCAGCTGAAGAAGGTGGGACTGCAGTTAGGGGATGTGTGGTGTTAATGGCTAAGTCAGATTATCCCATGAGGCTAACTCTGGGACTATCCTAACGGCTTTCAGTTCCCCAGTCTACTGGTATGTACTTATTTAACTGGTGTAGGAAATGTCCCAGTGCAGTCTAAGCAATGTGGGTCAAAATCACAGCTTCAGGTCACTTACCCACCTCGACAGTCACCTTGCTCTTGGCCTATGAACAAACTACTGTGTCATTTGGAAGATGTGGGGGAGGTGGGTATGGGAGGGGCAGGGAATGGCTTCTGACTCTGGATGCCTCTCAACTCCCCCTCCACACTAAAAAGATTACACTTTATTCCAGTTTCAATCCTTATTACTCAATACAATTTAAGAATCTACCCAGAAGTGGTAATTGAAACTTAGATATTTAAGAATATAATAGAAATTCTATTTAACTCAGCATTGGTTGTTGACAGGTTAACTTTTTAAAAAAATTCAATGGTTAAAGCACAATTTTAAAAATCATAATGAACATTTTATTTCAGCTTAAAATATACTCATCTAATAAAATTTAAGGATGGAAAACTATTTTTCAATGTCGTTCTTCCATGTTTACGTACCATATTGTTGAGTGTCAATTCAGGCTGTGATCCTGTATACTGTAAAGGGGCAATTTTTTGGCCACAACAAGTCATTTTTGCCTCTGGATTTGTTTTTATCTTTTCCTTCATGTTCAGCTCCATCTTTTGTTTTGGCATGAACGATTTCTACATCACTCACAATTTCATTCTCCAACAAATTGTCATGCTTAATCTTCTGTTGTATACAATCTTCCTTAAAAAAAAAAAAAAATCTACTAGAACCCTTGATTTGTTTGAGATTAGCTAATACACCAAGTCCTCTATTTTCTTCTTCAACACTTGGATTTTCTGCAGCAGTTGTCAAGTTTAGTCTGGTTTCCTAAAATGCAGTATAAGCTGAACTGGGAACTATTTTACTCCAATATTATAAATACTATCTAATATGTTGTTGACTCAATTTTATCTCAGCTACATTTTTATCTTCAATTGTTTCCAAATTAAAAGTCAAAAATTTTCACTTGTATTATTCTATACTGATTTCAGAAATACTCAACCCATCATTGACTAGATCAATGATGTTATTTTATCTGCTAAGGAACAGGAAGGTATTTATATCCCCTACCTTGTCCTAAAAATTGGGATGTAAAGGATAGCTAAATGAACACTTTTTTTCTTCAGGCACAGTTTTTTTCAAAAAATACACAACTTCATAAAAAACAGATTCTTCATCCAGAGTTCACCCACACCTTATTCTTTGAGTTGTAGTTAACCAGTGAAGACAAACAATTCATACTTTTAAATGCTCTAGGATTTGCTGATCAATAACCTCAAATGTAAATCTTTAAGCTCCAGGGGCAGGCCGCTGCTGTGTTGTTTCTTTCCAACTTGATGACACATACTCTACTTTCAGATCATTGTTTTTATAAGCAACACCTTCCACTTTGGGACCGTTTATCAATATTGAAAAATATTCATCCACAAAATATTCTGATAAATGATTACTCATCAACAAATCATTCAATTAATATTTTCTTTTGCTGCTGCCCAATGTGTGGACATCTGATTTTTTCCCCACCATCCAAGCCATCTATTTTTACTATAAAATACCAACAAGGGGGTACGTGGGTGGCTCAGTAGGTTAAGTGTCTGACTGGTCATGATCTCAGCGTCCTGGGATCCCCACAGGCTCTGGACTCATCAGGGAGTCTGCTTCTCCCTTTCCCTCTCCCCTACCCCTCCCCCTGCTCATGCTCACGCATGCCCGCTCACACTTGCACTCTAGCTAAGACCCTTAAAAAAAAAAAATTAGATTAAAAAAATAAAATAACAAGACTTCCGGTGTAACTCCACCAACTGGAGTACAACACTTCTCTTACATGAGATACCCTTAAAATACACTGTCTGATTTCCAGTTTGCTCAAAGTACAACAAGAATGCAAAGACACTTGCTCATCAATCTAAGAACAGAACACTTTCAGAGTTGTAATTTATATTTTCCAATGTTAAACATCTAATCGGACAGTTGTTTTTTTTTCCTAGCAGGATGCCTTTGAGTTTTCCTAAAGTATTGGATGTAATTTCAAAGAAAACTTTTACATACTCATAGTTCATAAATTTACATAATTTATGTAACTACATTGCAGTTATAATACCAAATATAACTGACATAAATAGACTTGAGAACAGACTTGACTTATGCTAAGTATATAACTTAAATAATGGGAGAAGTGCCTAAGAATGAAGCTTACTAGGTTTAAGCACTCATCAGGTGGTAAGCATTACTCAACATGCTTTATGAAAGGAATAATTGTATTGGGATCAATTTTTAATACCTTAATTACTGTAACTAAACTGTTTTCTCAAGTATGACACTACCCCGAAAGTAAGCCATGTGGCACCCTGAAATGACAGGGGCCTAAGTTAGGTTTTGGGAGCCACTTTAAAGATTTTAGGGACTAAGATACAATATCCAGGAGAAGCCTGAAATAAAGTACTTATCCTGGTGCTGGGCCAAGAGTGAGTTTTCAAAAGGAATGGGGTAGATCAAACATATGCTGTTACTTGGAATACCAATTCCACAGCCAAAGTATTTTTGGCAAGGATACCAGAGTTGAAATTACAACTTGAGGGAAAAATCCATACTTCACTTCTCCTCTTGAAACATCTAGTCCTAAACCATGTAACAAATATTAATAGGTTGGTACACTAAATGAACAAGTCTGAAAAGCTCCTATGCAAAGTTATAAACTCAAAGCCACATTTCTTCAAAAATTAGAGTTGCTAATACATAAATAGAAATGGGAGATATCCATCCTGCTCAGATTACTTCAAGATTTCTGCCTCACACTACGTTAGCATTTATAGAACTCTGGTATAGGCCACTCTATTTAGTACTTCATATGCATTATCTCGTTTCATCTGTGTAACTACCTTACAAAGTAGTTTTCCAGATGAGAAAATAACATTTGCCCAGGTGTACATAGTTAGGAACAGGCTAAGATGGGGCCTCGAGTTCAAACGTCATGATCTTCCACTTGACTATCATGCCCGCCCATCCTGCTCAAAAGTTCCAGCATCACCAAAGAAATCTCAAATCGCCACTGATGGTCTTACAAAAATCAAAATTATTTGCATATGTGCTCAGTTTCAATTATTTTCAACTCTCAAAACCTGAAAGTAACTTTGGGTTTGCAATGGTGGGCACACATACATACACAAAGGCCACAAAACATGCAAATGAAAACAGTTCTGTGTTTCAAGATATATAAAGGAGATTAAACAACAGAAAAACAGAGCAGGTGGAATCCTTACCAATATTGTAGCCTCTTTCCTATTTCATGGAGATTTGAATTAACTCTTTTCTCACCCATTTTCTCACCTTTTTTAGGCAATAATTACTGCATTATCACCTCATGCTACCACTTCTGCATCTTTGCAAATTTCTAGAAAAATTTATCACTTTACTTTCTGGGTCCATTAACAGTTTGAGATAATTCTAAAACATTTTTAAAAGAAAAAAAATTGAATTAAAGTATCAAAGAAAACTGACAAAGGAAAGGGTATATTTACCAGCACTTTTCCTCTAGCATTTAAGTTTTATTTAAGTAATCTCTACACCCAACATGGGGTTTGAACTTACACCCCGAGATCAAGTGTCACATGCTCCTCCCACCAAGCCAGCCAGGGACGCCGCCCCCCAGTATTTTTTTTAGTGAGAAATGACCTCAAAAACACCATACTTCACAAATCAATCCAAAATTGTTACCAAAAGTTGATTTTATTTCCTTAAAGCTAAATTCAAAGAGAAGTCATTTCTGTGTTTAAGCAAGGAAAACCCACATGGAGGATTGTTAGACTTAAAAACCCATGGAGGCAGATTCCAAGTTTTTATCTATGTGACGGTATCTTAGGGTTTCCCCCAAAGCAGATCCTGACATAAAGCTAAAGGTAGTGGGGTGCCTGAGTGGCTCAGTCGGTTAAGCGTCTGCCTTCAGCTCAGGTCATAATCTCAGGGTCCTGGGATGGAGCCCCGTGTCAGGCTCCCAGCTCAGAGGGGAGTCTGCTTCTCTCTCTCCCTCTGACCCTCCTTCCTGCTTGTGCTCTCTCTCCCCGTCTCAAATAAATAATTTTTTAAAAAAACTACAGATAGTTTATTTGAAAAGTGGTCCCAGAAGGGACCAGTGAGGAAGTGGGGGAAAGAAAAAAGCCATATATAAGCCATAACCAGGAGCAGGATACCTGACAGACACCCAGAGCACAGTCCTGCTGGATCCATCTGAGCCACTCTGCGGCACACGACTCAGAACCTACAAACCTGAGCACAGGGAACTGGGGCATTTACCTACCAACATCCATCCCTCATTGGCTGAGGATTGAGCACAGAACCAACTCCACTCTTAGAGGCTGCGCCTGTGCCCAGCCCAACTCCTGCAACACCAAAGCAAGCCCTCGGGTGGCAGATGTTAAGGTGAGAAGCCCCACGTGTCCGGGACCGACCACAGCTGCGGCAAATGCAGGTGGGCTGACAGAATGGGGGTGGGGCTGGCAACAGTGCTGCCACAGCTGGTTATGATTAGTTTTTCTTAAGGTTCCTCATCGAGTATGGAATCTGTTTTTCCACTGTTCATCCCAGATGTTTACAAACATTAGCCCACCTAAACCAGACTCCTTGCCAACAGAACAGACTACAGACCACAACCCCCACCACACACACACACACACACACACACAAACTCCTCTTACCTCATCTTCCCAACACAGTTGTATTTTTTGTTAAATCAATAATCAGTGTTTAAAGTAACATGATCGTGTAAATATTGTTTACAGCTGAGCCTCATGGTGTAATTTCTAGTGCAACTTGTTGTTTGCCCTAGAGGTAATAATTACCTTATTTTTTAGTTGCTTAACATTCTACGGACCCATCATAAACTTATACCCAAGATTTCTGAAAACATTCAATCTCCTCTCAATATGTGAAAACAAATTAGTAATCTATCAATTGAATTTTTAATTATTGGAGTTGGATTTTAGCCTTTTCTCTGTTAGGCAATCTTATACAAAACATGAAAAAAAAATCTCTCCATTTCTTCACCCACCAAATGAAGGCAAACGTCAATTAAGCAATACTTCTCGACGCAAAGACTTCATCTAAGAATCAACCGAGAGACCAAAATCATCTAGAAAAAATATATATACTTGAGTTCTAAAATTCTAAAATTTCATATTCTGAGATACAGGTCTAAAACAATTTGTTTTCCCCCCTAGAATTCAACAGAGACAACTAGAACTGATGGAAGCATGAACAATATAATGCCAATCAGATGGTTTTGCCCAAGGTACTGTGATTCAGGATGAGCTCAAGGGACTTTCTTGACTAGAGAAGCTCATTAACATTAATAGCAGCTGCAAGTTCCTATCTAAACGGGAAGGTGCCTCATGGAATAAAAATACACTAATGTACTATATGGGCTACTCTGTCATATTCTCAGGATTCTAGGGCTAAGACAAACGGAGAAAGCATTAAAGGTATAAACATCACTTTCTTGTTAGTTGGACTTCATTTCCCTACTGTTAACCTCTTTTATATAGGAGGGGATTGTTAGTGTTAAATCTCCATTAAGTCTCTCCCTTTATGGGAAATTACATGGTGCAAGAGGTATCTTAGGTATTTTTATAGTAAAATATTTCCTCGGGAAAATAAACCCTAAAAAGTAATTTTGTTTTACCCTAAGAAAAAACAGTCATTCTACATTTCTGTAAAATGTAATTCATCATTATTACATTACCAGATTACATGCACAATTAAACTTATTTATTAAACAAGACATATGCCAACAACTTTGTAATAATCCTCTAAAACCATAATAGCAGATTTTCAACTTTAATAACAACATCATGCAGCTAATACTCAAAGGACTAATTTTAAAAGTAAGGGCATTTGGTAATTGAAACTGAAATTAAACAATTAAACACTTGAGTAATTTAAACATGAACATAAATGTCCTGGCTGTGCTGCTCTTGGCTTTTAGTCAAATTTACTAGTGCCAGTTAGACTTTATCACTCTAATTATTCCTGCTCATATCAGATCTTGCTAAATAGAAAATGAGAATTATTTGAAGTATTTTTTTAATCCTGTCTTTTCTTTTAAAAAAAAAGATTTTATTTATTTATTTGACAGAGAGAGACACAGCTAGAGAGGGAACACAAGCAGGGGGAGTGGGAGAGGGAGAAGCAGGCTTCCTGCCGAGCAGGGAGCCCGATGCGGGGCTCGATTCCAGGACCCTGGGATCATGACCTGAGCCGAAGGCAGACGCTTAACGACTGAGCCATCCAGGTGCCCCGAGGAATATTACTTCGTAAGTGAATTGTAAAAATCATCAAATGTTTTAAAGTAGAACAGAAAACAAGAAACATCATGAATATCCCATAACAAGGCATTGGCTTTGAAACAGCTTAAGAAGCAGGCAGACTTCCTCTAACCAATAAATGTACTGCAGGCACCAGGGAAAGATGGCTCCACCATCAAGACCTCATTACCACAACCAAGTACAGAGGCACGGAACTGGGGCAAAGGACATTTCGAGTTCAAGGAACAGCACAGGTAAAGGTACAGGGATAAAGGAGCTGATAAGTTCTAGGGTATATGGCTGGAGTCTAGGGTCCAATACTAAATGAAGCTAAACAAGTAGGTATAGTCCATGTCAGATTGCACACCTGAATCTAATGTAATATTGTGTGTCAACTTCATTTAAAAAAAGAGCATTATGCTGTCAATTATTAAAAATTCTAGAATTTAAAGAAGAAAAAAAGTAGGTATACTTCAGATTACAAAAAACCTGGATTCCAGGCTAAGTCACTGGGATTTGGGGATTTTATCATGATGGCAATAGGGAGTCGCTATTGGGGGTGGGGGTTAAACAGAGAATACACAGGGAAGATCATTCCAGCAGCAGGGTAAATGCTCGACAGAGGAAAAGAAGGACACTTCCTAGAGTAGTCCAGAACATTCCTCTACCATATTACAACAGTCCAGAACAGCATTTTGCTGTATTACAATAGCTCAGGAGTACAGCACTTTACCATGTCACAGGAGTCCAGGTAAAGAGTGAAAGCCTGAACCAAGACAGCAGCAGTTGAAAAAGAGAAGGGACTAGATCTCAAGATATTTAGGAAGTAGATCCTTCGTTCATGATGTCCAATTAAAGGTGGCAGATGAAGGCAGGGAAGAGTCTATTTTCTGACTTAGAAGATTCCAGAAAAAGTGTCCCTCCCCTCACTTGTGATACTGACCCCAACACCAGCTGCCTGCCCAGAGCCTTGCCCATCAATTACTGCTTTTCACTCCTATGACTCTTTCACTACAGTCTATAAGATATTCAAGCCTCTCTCATCCCAGGAAGCAAAGATGTTTTGGACAGTAAGTCCCTGAGTTAGCTGGAGGAGGTAAGAGCAAGGTGAAATCATTTATCCCAATACCCCCAATCCATCTTCAGGACTGATCAAATAACATTAGGCCTTTCCAGAAAAGAAGCCTTTTTGCTTAGAAATACCAATGCCAGACACCTGTATGAAAATTCTATCTAGCAAAAGATATGGCTTAGAGCAGATGACATGTTAGTGATCTTTGGGGGCCACTACATGATGTTGAAGGTCATTGTCAAAGGTGCCTATTCCAGGAAAGCCAAGGGGCTGAGTCATCTGAGCAGGCTGGATGTATCATGCAATAGTCCCACTGTGTGCTTAGGGCTCATTTCTTCATTTCATTCAGTCAGCAAGTATTTCTTTTTTTTCTTTTTTTTTTTAAAGATTCTATTCATTTTATTTGACAGAGAGAGACACAGCGAGAGAGAGAACACAAGCAGCGGGAGTGGGAGAGGGAGAAGCAGGCTTCCCGCCGAGCAGGGAGCCCAATGCGGGGCTCGATCCCAGGACCCTGGGATCATGACCTGAGCCGAAGGCAGACGCTTAATGACTGAGCCACCCAGGCGCCCCAGTCAGCAAGTATTTCTTATGGGCTTATCATGTGGCAGGTGTTGGGCTAGGCTCTGGGGAAACAATAGTGAGAAAAATACACCCAATTCCTGCCACAATGGTACTTACAGTTTAGTTTGATATTAATACTTGTAATTCTGCCATCATAAGCAAAAGGCTGCTCCCCAAAGGGGCCTCTATCTTCTATTCCTTCTTCCATCAAAGGCAGGAATTTATTTCTCAATAGCCCATTCCCCCACAGAGTCACTCATTACTATCACTACTGATGACAGTTAATAGGCATTATTATTTTTGTAGAAATGGGTTGATCTTGTACATGCTGTTTTGTCATCTATTTCTAACTAGCCATAAAGATTATTTATAGTAAGCCTAAGACAACAAAGTTCAGGAAAAAAAGAGAGAGAGAGAGAGACTGATTCTCAGTGGCCCAAGATTTAGGAACACTTCCAGTCAAGTCATCTATACCCAGCACCAAGCAGAACAGAGGGGAAGAGAGACAAGTAGAGTTCAAACTCTGAAATGCCACAAACTGGCATTAGGACACCCAGCACAGAAAGCAGAGAACAGAGAGAAATGATTGAGACAGTATGAACTACAAGAGACCGAATTTACACAAAGGATTTGAGAAACAAGCATGAGGACTGAACAGCCAAGAAGAGAACCTAATACCAATAAAAACATTCTAAGGGTGGAGGCAAGTCAGGGCCTTCAGGTAAATAGCCACCCCTTGTTGGCAATAAGAAGGAAAAAGGGGGGCACCTGGGTGGCTCAGTCAGCTAAGCTTCTGACTTCGGCTCCAGTCAAGATCTCAGGGTTGTGGGATCAGCCCCATGTCAGGGGCTGTCCCCTGTCCCCTCTCCACCCGCCAGGAGTCTGTTTCCCCTCCTCCCCTCACCCTGCCCCCCATTCTTGCATTCTCTCTCCCTGAAATAAATAAATCTTTACAAAGAAAAAAAAGAAAGAAAAATATCCTTTACCAAATTATGTCCTTAGACAGTCACGAGAAACCTTTTATAGGCTAGGATCATTTTATAAACCTCAAAATGTTTATGGGTTGCTTTAAAAAAAAAAAAAAGTACAAAACAAAAATAGCTGCATTTAGTCCTATGAGGGAATATAGCACAAATCCTTAAAATTTAAATTGCTTACATTATTGAAACAAAGAATGTCAAGAAAAATGACTGTGTTTTTTAGCCACCAAACTCTAACATTTGTGCTTATTAGAGAAGCGGAGACACAGAGGCAGTTTCCTAATCTTGCATTTTGCAGTGGGATTGAGAGCTGCAATGGCAGAACCGAGGCCTCCAGCAGCCCTAAGGCTGTGAGTTGCCTCATCATTGCCCCAGCTACTATGATAGGCAATTTATACATGTTATCTCATTTAATCTTAGCATGACACTAAATATTGGTCCAATGAGCCACTGGGTAAGTGTGTGACAAAAGACAGAATGCCTAGCAGTTCTATTCATAGTCTATAAACATATAATTATTCTTCCACAAAGATTAATCACTAGTTTATTTCAAATACCCCAATCCACCTCGCTCAGCAAATGAGCAACACCTGCTAAAATTAGTGTATACAATATGCCTACCTTCGCCGTAGAATGTCAACACTTCAAAAAGAGGTGGGAATGAGAAACTTCCATTAAATCTAAGCAATACTTCCCAACATCCATAGGCTCAGCATCTGGACCAGTCTCAAAAGTGATGTTATTTGTTACCTACATTCATAGTGGAAGAAAACATTAAATTTCAGTCAGAGGTTAGTCAAGACAAAAGTGGGCCCTGGGGTAAGAACCCTGCTGTGGGAGGAATGGAGTCTACCTTCAGTCATCAGTCTTCACAGTAACACCTTTCGTGGACGGATTACACACCATGGTCCAAATATTTAACATACATCGTCTTGTTTAATCCTCAAAGAACACTACAGAGTAGGCATCATTGTTTCTGTTTCATACCTAAAGAAACAGTGATGGAAGCTACTCCAATGTTTGGTTTGAGAACCCAAGGCTTGTGTGGGGAACAATTTCAAGTCCCGGTCTGCCCACCTGCAGGTGCTGTGTGTTCTTCAGACTCTGTGGAGGGGTAGGGAGAAGCCAATGTTATGGGAGGTGTATCATGTATAGCTTATAACAGTGACCTGTAGTGACCAAATAAACTTAACTTCTATTCAAAAAAAATAAAAATAAAATAAAATAAAATAAAATTAGTGTATAAACACATAGAGTACCAGGATGTGACATTAAAATTCTTTTGGCCACATAACCACCTTCAACGTTTTTAGTTTAAATAAAAGAGAAGAATTATCCAACCAAGATGGACTACAAGCCACTCAAATTTATTACCAAGCAAAACTGCAGAATCACTTTCAGAGGCGCATTAAGAAACTAAAGTCTTCTATGATTAAATATTCTTTTTAAAAAATCCCTCCCAGGATTAACATACTGCAACATTTTCTATGTTGCAACACTAAGGAAATTAATATCTAAACGCTTGATCTTAGCTGTATTTAGAGGGGAGACCAGGGAGTTAATTTATTTTAGGAACCCAGATCTAGATCCACACAATTCAACATTCACTTCTTCATTCAAAGGTCACTAAAATGCATACATCAGACATCTGCTGCTTTCTTTTAAGAATGCTGAATTTTAAACCCAGTAAGTCTAAATGTAGCTCTAATATAATCTACAAATGACCTTACTTAGTCTTTCTACATCCCATAAAAGTATATTAATTGTATAATTTTATTTAAGTTCCCAACTTGCTGTGATGTATTATCATATTAAAATTAACTCTGCAGGCTCTAATCATTTCACCTTCTGAGCTAAGTTACCAGGACAAATTTGATAAAATTATAGTACCCCCTTGTGGTGTTACCTTCACACCCTACTAGGACATTTTGTAATATTGTATTTTTTTAAATCTTCTTCCACTAAGATCAGTGGATAACTAATTAACCTTTTCTAAATTCTAATAAAATCATGAGAAAATTAAAGGGGCCAAAATCAGATTGTGAGAAGAGATGAGACGGTATGGCATTTCACCATGAAGTAAGAATATCTGGAGCCATGCATATTATTTTTAGTAAAAGGAAAACACTTTTAAGAAATATTTTCTATGGACTGACCCATGTAGCTAAATTAAAGCACAAAACTCTGAAATTATTCACTCAATTTTAGTTAGCCTTGCAAGCAGATTCAAACAACCAAAGAGGGAGGGGGGCAGAGAATGATGTTTTTGAATGGTAATCCAATGTAACTTCTGCACAAATCAGGAAGGAAAACGAAAACTGCTAAAATTTAAATGCAAAGATTTTCCCCTCATAATTCATCCAACTTTCTTCTTAGATGCAATTTACGTGTGTATTATTGTCAGTGCTTCCAAATACTCTCTTTTAATTTTATTAAAGTTTATAATATCATTTAGCAAGATGAGTAAGACCTTTAGGCATGTACTTAGATAAAAAACTTTTTCTAATTTCATTTTATTTTTCCTGTTTTTACTTGCTTTCCTACCCTTCCACCAAAAAATCCCTTACTCTCATCTCCTGATTTCCTAATTAACTTTCATCTTATTCTAGAATGGGCTTTTAAGGAATCATGGAATGAATGAATGAATGAATGAGAGAGAGAGAGCGATAAGACTACCCACAATATTTGTGCAAGCCCTAGAATAACTTCACTTAGGTTGGAGGAACTAATAAGCAATCCTGTGATCTCACTAGAAGAAAGAGGAAAAGAACTCACCTATGAGTTAATACATTTAGATCCACTGTCAACGAAATGGCAATTTCATATTCATAGAATGTCCAAGTACCCTACTAAGTAACTAAGAATAAACCAGTATGTTTCTCAGATTAGTTCCACTTTGAGTTCACCAGTGAAGCAGTTTTACTCTGGTTCAAGCCAGTAAGCAATTCTAACTGATTTACAATGAAAATATCAAGAAGCTTTGTTTCAATTTAGTTCAGGTTCAGGTGCAATAAAATAACAGTTCTAGTGCAGTTCTGGGAATGTGGAAACATATTTACTAGTTTCTGATTCACATTCCATTGGCTTCCTGATTATAATTTAAAATAAAGAACATTGGATTGTACTCATTTAGGTATTCAGGCAACATTTTTTAAGTCCTTACTATGTTTCAGGGATTGTTTGGATGTTGGAATACAAAAATGAATACGGCAAAATTCCTGCCTTAAAGAATAACCATAGCCTAGGGCGCCTGGGTGGCTCAGTTGGTTAAGCGACTGCCTTCGGCTCAGGTCATGATCCTGGAGTCCCTGGATCGAGTCCCGCATCGGGCTCCCTGCTCGGCAGGGAGTCTGCTTCTCCCTCTGACCCTCCCCCCTCTCATGTGCTCTCTCTCTCTCAAATAAATAAATAAAATCTTTAAAAAAAAAAAAAAAAAAAAGAATAACCATAGCCTAGCTAGGAAACAGTCAAGTGAACAGGTGTAGTAACATGGAGGAAAAATGCAATATCTTAAGAGCTATAGTGAGAATTTCTTAAAGGGTACCTCACTTTGGTTTGGAAAATGTCTTCATGAGCCCCTAAGAGTATGGGTCTACCAAAGGGCAACCTAAAATAACCACAAATGGTCACTAAACCTCCTTCTAAAGTCAGCAGGTCCTGTTTTCCCTCTTCTGGGCTGAGCCCCAATATATAGTTGAGGGACTAAAGAGCAAGCTGTATAATACACAGCAAGCTCAATTGCTATGCATAAAAGAAAACAGCAACTGAGGGTCACAAGGGTGCAGACAGATGGGCAAGGGAGAGGACAGAACTGACCCAGGACCATGACACACAACCCCAGGGAGAACCATGCATATTATACCCTATGTGAATGGCATTGTACAAGCCAACAACCTGGCAGAGGGACTGGGCTGTGCTGGGCAGTAAAAGAATCCGCAAGGGCCAAGAAGAAATTTGAGCCAAGAGCAGAAAAGTCTAGAAGGGATTTTGGTAGTTATTTGCCTTGGAGTAGGACTTAAACCCTTTTTCAACCTCCCCTCCAAAATCAACTTTTCTCTTAAAACTTTTATAAAGTGAACTTGAATTTTTACTATTGGTTTTTGTTTCCATATAGTAGGTGATGGTGGCAGTTATCATTTGGGGTCTTGTTGTGGGGATGGCCTTTAGTTGGTGAGCCCAACACAGTGCTTGACCTTGCATCCTCATGGGCCCAGGGCATACAATGATCATGATGATGCTGGACCCAAAGGACAGGAGAAAAGTTGATATCTGAGTTACACAAAGTTGTAATTTAAAACGTAATAAAAGCTAAAACAGAGGTGCAGTGAGAGAACAGAGAAGGAAGCACCTGCTTTGCCTCAGGGAAACAGAAGCATCATGGAGAAAGTGACTTTTGAACTGAGTCATGAAGGATGAGGAGACTTATCGACATGGACTGAACTGTGTCTTCCAAAAAATCTTTCAAAATATGAACCCCCAGGATCTCAGAATGTGACTGTATTTGGGCCTGAGGTTTTTAAAGAGGTGATTAAGTTAAAATGAGGCTGTTAAAGTGGAACCTGATCCAATGTGACTGGTGTCCTTAGAAGAAAAGGAAATTTGGACACACCTTGAAGAGATACCAGAACTGTTCGCATACACAGGTAAGACTACAGCGAGGACACAGTGACACACGGCTATCTGCAGGCCAAGGAGAGGGGCCTCAAAAGAAACCAAGCTTGCTGATACCTTGATCTTGGACTTGTAGCTTCCAGAACTGTGAGAAAATTAATTTCTGTTGTTTAGGCCGCTCTATAGCATTTTGTTAAGGTAGCTATAGCAAATTAATACAAGACCTAACTCATCTTGTAGACTGAACCGGAGCCAAACCACAGATCCATGAGCAAGAAATAATGTTTATGGCTGTAAACCACTGACATCTTAGGATTGCTTGTTATGCATGATTATTGCAGCAAAAACTGACCAATACACTTACATTTCCTAATTGACAGTCATTTAGCTTCTGAATATGCTGTGAAGTGCTACTGCCAAATAACATCATGTGCTGTTGGTTTGAAACGGTCAATAAAAGAGACAAACCAAAATAAAAAACATCAACAATCTAAATGTACTTTATAATCTAAATACTAAATACTAACAGAGAGAAATACTAAATCTGACAGAGATAATTCCTTTGTCTTTATTTAGTCTGATTTTCCTTCTACTCGCTCTTGGAGGCCATTTCATGGAATCATTAAGATTGTAAGATCTAGAATCAGATTATCTAGGTTCAAACTCTTCTGGCTTTATCATCTGCTAGCTTTGCAGTCTTAGGCAAATTACTGAATTTCCCTGTATCTCAATTTTCCCATCTATAAAGTGAAAATATAATACTATCTACATAAGAGTTGTTGAGAAGATTAAATGCATGAATGAAAGAGCTTGAAGCAATGTCTTACACTTAGTACATTTTCAATCATATTCACTGTAAGTATCATTTGTCTGACAACAATGGGGTTCCTCTGTCACCCTCTACCCAACTCCAAAATCTCTGCCATGCCCAAAACCCCCTTCCAGGGATCTACCTGTCCCAAAATTTTCCTCTTTTCATTCTGGACATTCTCCCAAGGTGATCTTGTCAATTCCCATGACTTCTACTATACTTACTCAAATCTCTTTCTTTATTTTAGACCTCTTTTTGAACTCCAAAATCACACTTTCTACTGCCTACAAGATATCTCCAGGCTTTACCTTCAAGACTCCTGGAGAAGCCCTACATTGGCTGGAAATGACCATCAGAGAGACTATGATCCTGCTAAAGAAAAATGAGACAGAATTGAGTCCAAGTAAATATATTTAGGTCTCCTATAGGTCTATAAAGATAATGTGTCTTAATGAGAACCCAAAGGCATGCTAAAGTCACAAGTAATAATAATTATTATATTGTTAATATATATTATTAAGTAATAATACATTATAATAATATATTATAAGTTATCTATTGAGATCCTTTCTATCCAAGTTCTTTTCTAAACATTTTATATATATTAATTCATTTAATCTGCATAGAATATCTGCACGGTAGGTACCACTATTACCCCTTTTGGATAAATGAGGAAATCAAGGCACAAGAAGCTTACATAGCTTGTGTCATACTGTGGAAATGGTATAATCTGAAACCAAGCAAAAAGTCAGACTCTAGAGTCTACCATCTTAACCACTATATTTCACTTTCTCTCAGAACTAGGGCTTGAATAATTTCTCAGACACAAAAACAAGCACAACTGTTATTATTTGTAATGGTAATGGCTAACATTTTGGGGGCCATATACTCTTTCAAGTGAAATGTTTTTCACACATTAATTTGTTTGATCCCTCAATAACCCTGTAATGCAGGTCTTGGTATTGCACCCATTCTCCATGGGAGGAAACCAACACCCAGAGAAAGATGAAGTAATTAACCCAGAGTTACATAGCAGTAAGTGGCAGAGACAGGACTCCACCCTGCATCCAGCATCCATGATCTTAGTGACTCTTGCCTCTAGAGAAGAGCACTAAACTGCCTCTTGAGTAACTTCTGGCATACCCTCTCCTGTGCCACACACCAGTATTGCAGATGCCACTGGAAGCCTTCCCGGTTTCAGTTTCCATGAGGCCCCACTTCTGGGGGCTGACACAGCCTCTCTCTTCAACTCTCTCTGAGACTGCAGGAGTCTTGTCACTGATTCTCTCCATGCGGCTCTGCTCCATCCCCTCGACACCCAGCTTCTCTTACATGTGGTTTCAGTTCCAGCACAACTTTAGCTTTCATCTGACTTTGGCTTGCCCTGCTGCTGACTCAGGCCTCTACCCCACATGACCCTTTAGCTCAATGCCCTACAGATAACTGGCTACAGTTTCTGTCTCTGAGTCAGAATCGAGAGAGAGAAAATTGGATTGGTCACTGGCCAGCCAGTGGAACGGCTGACTTGGATGAGGTGTCCATCTCAATTAGCTACACTGGATGGGAAGCTAGATTCACGTGGTGGGGGAAATCAGAAATATTCAGCTTAGAAAAAAGAAAACTTAAGAGAAAAAGGGTCTTAAACTATGGACAAGCTATCACAGGAACAGACTTTTTACCTCCTCACCAGCTTTTCTTTAGTGGTCAGAGTGGCAATCTCCATATCACTGATGTGTTGAAGCAGACACAATGAGGAAGGCTAGGAAGAGATTTCTGCCTAGGGGAGGTATGGGCTTTAGGTGATCTCTAAGATCCCTATGAATTTGTGGAGAATTCAGGATTAGTTGAAAAAGGTACCAAATGCACCTTAGATAAGCATTTTAAATGTTCTCCAAAATGCCAGCTTTCAGATCGTCTGTTGAATTTTTTCCACCCCATGAGGAAGCTGCCCTTCGATGGCATGTGCAAAGGCACAAGAGGCAAACACTGCACGGCCCAAAGAACTTCACCAATTCCACCCCTTCAATGGCATCTGTCACCCTAATGGCCATGAGTCCTCCCCTAATAAAATAAATAAAATTAAACTCCACCCACTAGAATTACAATTAAATGACTAGTTAATAGTTTCTGGACTCCTTGAATGTCTCCTGTTATATGGACTCTATAATCACCTGTGACTGAATTCCAATCGCTGAAGATGTACCTATTACTTGCCCTGCACAATAGCGTGAGGTGCTAGACCTGACCATATGCAGGATGCAAAGATAAGAATCACACTGCCCCAACTTCCAGGGCCCACCATCCATGGAAGGAGGGAAACATATTCACAAATACCTTAATAAAGAACACACGGTGGCAGTAGGACAGGAGGAAGAGGGCAAGTTTATTCCACAGAAGTCTATGTAAGAATTTGGGAAACATTCTCTGAAGGTGATCTAGACTTTATAGAATGCACAGGAGTTGGTGTAAGAGTACTCCACATGGACAGCATGAGCAAAGGCACACAGGACATTAGACAGTCAAGAGGCAAGATATTAGGTGGCATATGTGGAGAACAGCAAACAGTCCAGCAGGGCAAAAGGATGGGATGGGGGGAGAGGGAGAAGAGAAAGAGAGGAGGAAAGACTACTGGGAAGAGCAGAAGATACATTTGAAAATGTCAGCTGGGAGACCTTGATTTAAAGATAATTCCAAATGAAAGACGTATCATATGACCTCACTGATATGAGGAATTCTTAATCTCAGGAAACAAACTGAGGGTTGCTGGAGTGGGGGGTGGGGTGGGAGGGATGGGGTGACTGGGTGATAGACACTGGGGAGGGTATGTGCTCTGGTAAGCGTTGTGAATTGTGCAAGACTGTTGAATCTCAGATCTGTACCTCTGAAACAAATAATGCAATATATATTAAGAAAAAAAAAAAAAGAAGATAGCAGGAGGGGAAGAATGAAGGGGGGAAATCGGAGGGGGAGACGAACCATGAGAGACGATGGACTCTGAAAAACAAACTGAGGGTTCTAGAGGGGAGGGGGGTGGGAGGATGGGTTAGCCTGGTGATGGGTATTAAAGAGGGCACGTTCTGCATGGAGCACTGGGTATTATGCACAAACAATGAATCATGGAACACTACATCTAAAACTAATGATGTAATGTATGGTGATTAACATAACAATAAAACGTTTTTTAAAAAAAGATAATTCCAAATGAAAAAGGTATCTATCATTATAATAATGAATTACAAGCCAACTATACTAACCATCTAAGTTAAAAAGTGCTAATGAGCAATGATGTGCCCAATATTCGATCTTAATAACAGACTCTTAAAGTCAATGAGGAAGACCCTTAAAAGATCATATCCCTGCCTTCAAGAAATACCACACATAACTCTCAGGAGAATGAAAATGGGATATCCAGGTAAAGGCAATAGGTTGAACAAACCTTTGCTTGGCCAGAAGCAATGCCTTGCCTGCCAAAAATGCTGCTCAAATAACTTCACCAGTCCCACATGTGACCTGACCCTGAATAACGGTCTCTTTCGACACTCCCTTGGACAAGTAACGATAAAAATGTTGTGCCCATCAACTAGCACGTTTAATTCAGCAGCAGCACTTAAATCTACCTCTCATTTTCCTACCACTTTCCTGAAATTCCAGAGGACGGGGTTATTGTTAAACAGCAGCAAGCATTATTCTCACAGCGGTGCACATTAATAATAATTCAGAGCAGTGTCATGGAAGCCTGTAGGCTCTTAACTGAATTTATTTGAAAAATAAAGTTTGTTTTTTTTTTCCCTGAAGATCTTTACTTAAGTCAGCATGGAACTCTTGTAAAGATAACTACCAATAAGTCACAACTACCCAAGGAGCAGTCTTGTTATTTTTTTAATTCACTGCTCACCATGACAACATAATAAACACACCTTTGGAGGCTCATACATGCCCAACTCGAAAATGTCATAGTTCCTCCTTCGTGGTGCTCCCAGGCATAAACTTTAACTCATTTTTCTGATTCTCTGAAATTCTACTAAACACCGATTTTCAACTGCAAGCTACTACAAATAATTTTGTAGTACGTTAGCAACAGAAGCCTTACTTCATAATCCATTAATAATTACTAAGCTCCTTTTTTATTTAAAAAAAAATAGCAAACCATCAAGCCAATATGGTTTCAACATCTGTTTTTCCAATTTTGTTTGGAGTTCTCTTAGATGTTCCTGTATCCTTTCATAAATGACTAATAGGAAAGATACAAGACTAATAGGAAACACAACTTTATGCAACTTCGTTGCCGGTTGGTTTCAGTTAACAGCTGGTCTTTAAACTACCCAACATAAAAGCATACATTTTAGGGAAAAAATCTGACCCCAAAACTGCTTCATAAAATAAAGTATTTCATTTTTCAAACCCACCTTTAAATATCAGAGACTAGAGATTTTACAATACAATAAGTGTCAGAAATAAAATGCAATTCCCTTCAAAGCCATATAAAAGAGTAAGCCTCTGTAAAAAGTTTTTCCTTCCAACAGTGAAGTGTGGACCTAAAATCATAGCAAATAATTATGATGGTCTTTCTGCAATGGTGCCCAGACATCCAAATTAGCCAAAGCTTCAGGCTTCCATATGCTCAGGTTAGTAACAATCCTTTCTCTGCTACCCAACAGCTGCTCCCTTTTGGTTAAGGAAATACTATACAAGAAGCACACCGTGAATTGTAGTGTTCGATTTCCCACCATCCTCCAGACAGATGTGGGCCCTTCACAAGTGTACAGAATACAACATAAAGCACGTAAAGGATGTGCCTTCTTTATTCAAATGACTGCTTTTTTTTTTTCCCTGCTCTATCCCATATCATCTAGACTGATAAATTTGTTTTGGGGGTGGGGGACAGATACCTTTACTCTGAGAAAATGTTAGGTGGACTCAAGAAGAATGACTAATGGTCAGTATCTCTCAGAAAATAAAACACCATCTCTCACTGGAAGCTTCTTATTGGGCTCATCTCTCTCTATGAAGCCAGCCAGGTCCTCACATATCAGAGGTGGTTTGCTTTCTCTCCAACAGGGATAATGGGCTTTTCAGCACTTTTGCCAAATTACTGACAGAAGGACTTATTTCCCCTACCTATGAAAAGAAACTGATAGTGACAGAAGCAAGAGAATACCTTTAACCACTATATTACATGTTGCAAAGAACAGACGGATAAACAGAACTCCCACATAATTCCATTCTAAATTTCTCAACAGCTAAAGGTTTGTAAGAATGACCAACAAGTCACAAAATCACCTGACCGGAATTTTTTTTTCCTGGATTTTTCATGTCCTCTGCCTTACTACTGTCTTTTGAAAATATTATTTTTCACTAATACACGAATAAGGAGCATAGTTAGTGATTGCATAACTGGAAAATGCCAGGAGATTTTACTTGAATGTCCTTGTCTTTTCCAGAGACTAAATTAACTACATAACTTGCTCCGTTAGGAATAACATTCATGATTTAATATTTGTGTTCATTTTCCCGTAAGTATAAACATTACCACTGTCTCTGGTTCCAAATCATTGACCTTTTCCCCGGTAATATTTGTACCCAACACATTGTCATGCACAGGTGAGTTCTTAATAAATACTATTGGATGATGGATGTACTCACTTATAAAATATTCAAAAATGCTCCTTTTTGTAAGTCTCCCAAACAGCAAAACTGTTGTAGCCTTTATGTCCAGCTTAGTTCAAACTCTGATGAATTCATTTCAAAAACTCAAAACTGTGTAACCAATGCTAAGAGACAGCTTAAAAGTGTCTTTATGTATCACACCTGCTTGCCTAGAACGCAAAATCGAATACCAAGTAAACTGAAAATATGTGTACCGGAACTGTCCTGCTTTTCAGCATCAAAATTCAGATGAAACATTCTTTGACAAAACAAGACAACTGAGATTCAAAATCCAAATTTTTAGGCTCTTTACTAAACAAACAAACCCCACACTATTAACATTCCCATCTACTTCCTTCTGGAAAGAAAGCACACACACACAAAGTATTGTTCAAAGTAAACTGAGAATTAGTACTACAAGTATGTTGGCAGCGAACGGCTGTGTGTCGAAAGTAAATAGGTAGCACCGTTCACAGCCAGGCGTTCCAGGTGTATCCTCAGTGTTTTCATGTTAACAATTTATCAGTGAGTATAGATGAGCTGGTGCCAGGTTGCCACCAGAGAAGCCTGGCATGCCCAAGTTTAGAGAACAGGGAGCAGAGAATGTGTCTTGGTTATAGAACAAAAGAATTCGTTTTATCACTTGCCTTTACCGCTGGAGAAAATGGCTCCTGGTGTGCTGAACTCCATGATAAATGTGCCCCCTCTAGTTCTTTATTGCCTCTGTAAATCACAGGACTGACAGCAGTTAATAAGAAAAGCTTTTGAGTGGTTTTGAAGTTTTGCTTTGTACAAATAAAGTCTCATATTAAAGATTTTGCTAGTCCTGAAGGTGTAGAAAAACGAGCATGGGTAGAACTTCTATACTTTTAACTGTTTGTCTCCTTTTTTTTTAATTTTCAGAACCAAAAGAAAGAAAACCTTTCAGACATGCACAGTGGAAAAACAAAAGAAGATCATAGTCGAAATGGCTTCATATACTCACAGAGTTGCTGGTGAGTTGCTACTGAAATGACAATCTCTTCTAGTTTTTAGAAGCTAGGTATTCAGATAAATACCAGAAAAGGTATGTGGTGGAAAGAAGGTTGTTACCATAGATTTATTATTATGTTTCTGACCATAATTGTATGCTTTACCTCTTTTAGCCAAAGCAAATTTCAGTTCAGTGTCAAGAAAGAGAACTCTAAATTCCACTGAATCGATCAGCTGCCAGTTCAATCATAGGTCCTGGGATCCTGAAATTCTGAAATCATATTTCAGAATATAATTGACGCTAAAAGGAATAACAAAGCTACCTCACTGAGTAGCCTTTTTCTCCAAGGAGCTCAAAATACTTTGCCGCAACAGCCTTACAAAGTCCTAAAGGGCAGGTTTTATTAGTTGTACTTTCTTGCAAAGGAAGCTAAGGCACAAAAAGCAAGAAATGCCTTTTCCTGATTATTGTTAAGTTCTCCATAGAGCTAAAACAGGACTAGCTACAGCTGGTGTTCTTCTCATAAGACCTCACTTACCTTACAGTGCACAAAATAAGAATTTTGAATGCATTTTCCTCTGACAATATCTCCACAGCACAGAAAAGAAGGGTTAGTGATCCATATAAATTGGCTAAATAACTATCTGTAAACCAGAAACTGGCCAGTTTACAATCTGGAATTCAACTTCACTTTGACCCAAGCAACAAGGGCAAATATTGGACTTTCAAATTATCTAGTTGAGGCAGTTTGCAGCCTGGTAGGCATAAAGTTAAAGGGAACTAGCTAATTTAATATAGGTTTTTTAGGGCATTCTGATTAAGTACACATTTCATAGCAGTGTATATCCAGGACCCAGACTTATCATTAGGATTTGATTAGTAACATTTTACTGAAACAGAATGAATGTTTGAGGTTTTGTTTCCTTTCTGTGGTTTGCTTTATCCTAGTCTCTCTCTGGCCAAGTCTTTCCAAAGTAAATTTTTTTAACCCATCATCCCAAGTGAATGGGAATAAACAAGAATCCATGCTCTTCCAGGTCTCTCTGTTGAGATTTGCAATTTCCACAGGTCACCCTGGGAGTCATCTGGGGCAGGTGGCACCGAGATCTTTAATAGCTCAGACTCAGTCATCAGTCCTTGAACCACAGGAGGCAGAAAAAAGACATGTCATTACCAATCCGCCGTACATCTACTACAATGTCATCTCTCTCTACTTCCAGAGATTATTCCAGGAGACCCAGAACACATATGTTACAAACTTCTATGAAATACTGAGGTGTTTGTCTGGAATCCAGGTTCTGTCTGGATTATGATGATGAATTTCCTTGAATCTCTGCTTGGGTTCACCAGGAGAAATCTGGTCAAAGCCCCTGGAGATAAAGGATTCATGTCAAGGAAGTCAGACTGTCCAAATATCATACAGATGTAGTCAAGTGAAAGTATCCGAAAGAGCATCCATATAGATTTATAGCACACATGACATTTAAGAAACTGATAAAAATAGAATGGGCACTAACATCCATGATATTAACCAGATTTCCCATGGTTTAGAACATTAAGACGCATGCCAGGCTGTTTCAGAAGGCAGTGGACTATAGTCCAAAGGAACAGAGACTCCAGCATTGGACAGAGCTAGGTGCAAATCTAAGCTCAGCCACTTTGGAGTTGTGTGACCTTGCAAATAAACTAATGTATCTGAGAGTTCCTTTAAATACATTTCATAGGGCTGGTAGATATGAAAAAGTTTACACTTGTAAGGTGCTCCACAGAGAAGGCACTCACCAAATCACTCATTAATTTGTTCAATACCTGTGTGCAGGAAGAGAGCTTTACATACGTTATTTCATTTAATCCCCACACATGTGTATGAGCGGCCCTTATGTAAAAGAAAGGCCATCAGAAGATCACTTTAAAATAGATCCATTTCCAAAAGGGTCAGTGGACCTCAGGAGCAAGAGACTAGAGATGGACCCTGGAATGCAGCCAGAGGAGAGGCATGGCACCTGCAGTCTGCCATTCCCAGAGGGGGACCTCAAGAGAATATATCTTGAAAGTCAGTGCTGAGCATCTGCCAAGCCCAGGGAACAGATCGGTGCAAGCAGATCAATGCAGGACTGCTAAGACTTTCCCTGTCCCTGCCCCTCCTCCTCACCCCTTCCAGCTCCCACCCTGGGGATGGGATGGATTCGGGGGAAAATCTCCTCTAGGAAAGAAATAGAGAAGTCAACCCATCCCCACCTCCTACTGTGGGCTTCTCAACCTAAAGCAACACCATGATGGGCAAGAAAAGTGGCTTGAACTTTAATAAAGGTCAGAATGTTACACTGAACTGGTCATTTTTATTACTGAAATTATACTGTTCTTATGACCAGAAGTAACCAGAGTATATTTTCTTAAATCTAAGAGTAGCTGGAAAAGCTAAAATGTGTGTCAGAGATCTCATGGAGATGCAGGCAAAGAACTGGTACAGAGTGGGTTTGGGGGGTGGGGGAAAGAACACAGCTTGTATCCTAGAATTCTTTCCAACATACCATGGCTTTTAATATAAAAGATATTCACCTATAAGTCCTATGAAACTACAAAATGAAAACAGAAGAGCATGGTCATTGCACTGGATTAGTTTAGTCATTCCATCTGAATATACTGAGCAAGAGAAGAAAAATCTATAAAGGTCAAAGTGAAGCAGAGCTATAATGTGAATAAACCAGACTATTTCCTATTTCAAATGATTTTGATAGTCATTTAGATTATCTAGAACTCCCACATCCTAACTATCAAAAAAAAGAAAAAAAAGCTTTCCACACCATCTGAATTCACCAAACATCAACCTATTCCTTCACTTCATCTTGCACAGATCCAACCAAAGAATAAGGGGTGGTGGGACTTGAAAGACCTAGGTTTTTGTGTGCTTTGCAACTAGGTTTAAGAATACTTTTTTAAAAAAATGAAGTATTGACAGGGTAGAAGGGAGCACCCAAGGAAGAACACATCAGAGCTTCAAAAATATTGGTAATATTTTAATACCTCAGCTGGAAGGTGAACACATTTTATTTATTTCATTGTTCTTCATACATCACACACACACGTATATAATGGTATAGTAAATGTTTCAAAATTTTCAAAACCTTTTATATTTATGGAAACAGTAAAAAAATCAGTGGTTCACAGGGGATGGGAAAGAGGGAGGGATGGATAAATAGGTGGAACACAGAGGATCTTTAGGGCAGTAAAACTGTTCTGTATGATACTGTAGAGGTGGATACATGTCCTTCTACATTTGTCAAACCCACAGAATGTACAACACAAAGAGTGAATGCTAATGTAAGTTATGGACTTTGGGTGATAACAACATGTGTCAATGTAGGTTCATCAATTTTAACAAATGTACCACTCTGATGCAGGATGTTGATAGTGGGGGAAGCTGTGCATGTGTGGGGTCAGAGGCATATGGGAACTCTTTTTACTTCCTGCTCAATTCTGCTGTGAACCTAAAACTGCTCTAAAAAATAAAACCTATTAAAAAAAAAAAAAAAAGCACTTGTATTGCTGGTCTCTCTACTTCTGAATGCTCATCTCCAACTGTTCTAAAGTTATTTTAAGTGACACCTTCATAAGCCCCTCCCTGACACTTCCTCTTCCCACAGAGGAAACCCATTTTTCTTCCCTATGCTGCATAGTTCCTGACCTTTATTCCAACTCTTCCATGGGATGTGTACTGCATGTCCACTGAGGGAAAGGAAGCCATCATCTTGGTATTCTTTATATTTCAAACACCTACAAGAATATCTTGCATATAATAGATACTCAGTATAGCTTATTTCTTATTATGTTTATATAATTTATAAGATAATATTATTAGAAATATTTATATTATTATATTATTGTATTGTTAAGAAAAAATCTGGTTTTCAGCCTAAAATAGATTAAATCTACAAAGATGCTTCCAACATCCCCAATATATTGAAATGACACCTATTGGTATTTTAACTAGTTTTCTTTCCTTGCCAGTGAGTAACTGCCACTACTGTAGATATGAGCTCATTTGAAGGAATGAAAAGAGCTACTCCAAAGATCATTTAATAGACCTATGCATAATTATCAATTTCCTCTTGAAGTGAACATTTGTTAAAAGAAAAGGAAAGATTCTATTAATGATCAAAACACTTGACTTTCTGGACCTATTCCATTTAATGGGGAAAACTCAGTTCTCTGTTCTTGGGTTACTGCCAGGTGGTCTTTTACCGGGAATCATTCTAAACTTCTAATCACAGTTCAACAACCATCTGCCAAATCATATACAGGTATTGATATTTGCCACTCTACAGTTAAATTACATCAAATGTCAATGCAATCAACTCATTAGCAGGCTTGTATCGAGCTTCAGTGCTCACTACCCGCTTCTGCGCCTCTTTGATGAAGCAGTGTATGGACCACATCCCTTGTCTACCAGCTGATCAGCTCAGTAATGTAAAATCAAATGAGCAAAAGAAAGAAGTGGTAAAAACCCCTGTGAGTGCTCTGGTTCCCTCATATGCAGAATATCAATATACTATAATCTAGCAAGAAAAGCAAAAGAAATTTAAAAATTGTTTAGAGAATCATTTTAACCAAAAATCACATGAAGTGATTAAAAGGCACTGTAATTGTCCCTGGATCAAACCTTGCTATCATTCTTCCACCCTCCTTCCTACCTGAGATTTTAAATCTTTCTTGCTGATATAAAAACCATAAGCAAAACTGAAGTGCGACTGTAACATGCAGAATGTGAATATCAGAGGTCAGCATGGCTTACTGGTATGCTGGCCCACTGCTCCAAATTTTATATCTCTTCTGTCCCTCAGTTATTGCCTGACATGATTTAACAACTGTAATTCCTTATTTAACGATGTCAAAGGTTTTTAGGAAATTGACTGTATTTCACCAACGATATATTTCTTCTTGATTACGGAGTGGTTAAAATGATTTTAAACCAAGACAGCAAAATAAAGCAGTAATAAAATCAATAAAAGGTGCTTAAAACATTCCTTCTATTAGGTAATGGCATTTAAAATATCCGTAGCTTGTAATGGCACTTAGGATATGCCCAAAAATCAATGAGCTAAATTACTTATTGAACTAGTTAATTTGAACATTGAGTTTTTTATGTATATTGATAAAATGGGCTACAGAATACTCCTGGCAAGTAGCAATACCACGTTAATGGTCAGATGTCTCCCTCTGCTGGAAAAACAAATTAAATAATCTTCTTTAGCTACAGAACAAAAAGATCAAAAAAATTAAAAGATATAACCTCAAAAAGTTCACCACAGGCCTCTTAAATCTTAAAGGCTTAAATCTTAAAAGGCTCCAGAAATTCTTGGGAATAACATAAAATCATTAAGCGTTAAAAAACACATGCACCTTTTTAAAACTTTGTCATTAACCTGGACCATGGGAATTTATATTCAATATACAATAGCAGAAAGAACCAAGATTTAATTATTTCAAAAGTCTCTTCCTAATTTTCTAACCATTATCCTATGGTTCTCTGGTATCTTACAGTAAGATTCTAAAAGCCTTGCATCCTTTCTCTTTGATGTCAGAAGGAAAGGGTTTGAATTTTAAAAGAGTAAGTATTAAATCTGTGCTCAAGGAAAAGTCTACATTCTTAGTAGTTTAATTTGATCAAAATCAAATTTGAACTCTCTTTGCAAACGAAGATTTTTGAGAACTCAAAGTATGAATCCACTAAACAGTTTCACATTCCTCTCCCTGCATGGCGTGGTAGGAGTTTCCAATACTATAATTACCATTATTTTTTTTCCCCAAACATCTACTATTTAAAATGCTAAGTACTTTATTGAAAAGACTCTTCACCGCTTTTCAATTTCTCCCCCTGCCAGTTCAGCCCTAAGCAGATGTTAGAGTTCTGAAGAGCTTGCCTCAGGACTTTAAACTCAAACTACAAAGGAGAGCTTCAGAAATTATGATAAAAGGTGTTAAGAGAGAAATGAAGGTGAAGAGGTTATCTGACACTAAACTAAAATTGTATATAGTACCTTTCAAAAATTACTGCCAACCTGAAAATGTAACATTTTGGTTTGGAATTGCTTCAGTAAGAGTCCATATATTTTTCACTCATATTTCGACACATTTCATTTATATTTGAAACAATGGTATATATAAGATTACATGCATTGGTAGGACATTTGTAATCAGAGTTGTGCTCATTCTGCATTTGGTTTGGCTTTGTGTTGCTTTGTTTTGTGTGTAGGGAGACTAAATAGGAAACTACAGAAAAAATCATTTTTGCATGCTGAAAGATCACTGACCAACACGTTACAGATGCGCTAACATACCACCCAAGTTGCACAATATGGGTAATGAATGTCTGACTCTTGCTAGGTGCAGATGCTAAAAAGATGACTAAGCTGGCCTTTACACATATCCTAGGGCAGAAGAGATGCACGTCAAATGAACCATTACCATACAGCATGATGAGCACTGTATTAGAAAGATGCACAGGGCGCCTGGGTGGCTCAGTTGGTTAAGCGACTGCCTTCGGCTCGGGTCATGATCCTGGAGTCCCAGGATCGAGTCCCACATCGGGCTCCCTGCTCAGCGGGGAGTCTGCTTCTCCCTCTGACCCTCCCCCGTCTCATGCTCTCTCTATCTCATTCTCTCAAATAAATAAATAAAATCTTTAAAAAAAAAAAAAAAGAAAGAAAGATGCACAAAGTGGGGACCCAGAGGACAGAGGAACTCTGGGGAGGCAAGGAAAACCCCAACAGTAGAGACAACCTCTGAGTGGGATCTTTGAGAAAGACCTAGAAACTCTCCTGGTATATAAGGCAGTCAAAGACAATTCAAAAAGTAGGATAAGCACAGAGAAAAGCAAATGGCACGTAAGAGCTGAAATGGCTGGAGTTTCAGGTTGGTTTGGCAGAAGGCAAGAGGTCTGAGGGGTTGGTGGAGGCCAGGTTGGGTAGAGTCTTGGATACCTTCCTAAAGTTCAGATTTTTGTCCCATAGGCCTTAGAAAGGTTTAGAAGGTAATAAGGAAACAACATCACTGGGGGGAATATTTTTTAAAGACTTTTTCCCAGGGCACCTGGGTGGCTCAGTCAGTTGAGCCTCTGACTCTTGATTTCAGCTCAGGTCTCGATCTCAGGGTCATGAGATGAAGCCCCACATGGGGCTCTGCACTCAGCACAGAGTCTGCTTGAGATTTTCTCTCTCTCCCTCTGCCCCTCCCCCTGCTTGTGCTCTATCTTTAAAATAAATATTTAAAAAACAATAATAAAATATCAGTGCTGGAGTGGGGGGTGGGGTGGGAGGGATGGGCTGACTGGATGATAGACACTGGGGAGGGTATGTGCTCTGGTAAGCGCTGTGAATTGTGCAAGACTGTTGAATCTCAGATCTGTACCTATGAAACAAATAATGCGATATATGTTAAGAAAAAAAAAAAAGAAGAAGATAGCAGGAGGGGAAGAATGAAGGGGGGGAAATCGGAGGGGTAGACGAACCATGAGAGACGATGGACTCTGAAAAACAAACTGAGGGTTCTGGGGGGGGAGGGGAGGATGGGTTAGCCTGGTGATGGGTATTAAAGAGGACACGTTCTGCATGGAGCACTGGGTGTTATGCACAAACAATGAATCATGGAACACTACATCTAAAACTAATGATGTAATGTACGGGGATTAACATAACAATAAAAAAATTTTTTTAAAAAATAATAAAATAAAAGATTTTTCCCTTTCCTTTTCTTAGAGAAAGCAAAAAATTAGTTTACTATTGGCAAGCCTTGCTCTATTCTTAAAATATGAAGTAAACCAACTTCATATTGATTAAACTTGCTTCAAATTCCTTCTCCATAGTTTTTCCAGGTACATTAAAACTTAACTTCAACTTGATAAAGTATGTACGCGTGTATCCAAAACTGAAAGGTATATAAAACTAAAACTAGTGGCTGTATTTGAGATTAGGATTATGGTTGATTTTTTTTTCTTCCACAGCAGTTATTTAATATTGCTGCCCCAATTTTTCAAATAAAAAAAAAATGCTTCTTTGATTTCTACCTTGAAGAAAATAAGAAAAAAAATCTCCCTCCTTAAAAAGATGAAAAGCTTCATCTGTTTTCAAACCTTGTAATTGTTTTGATACTAAATTCATAAATCTGCACGTAAAATTTAGATAAAACCAAGAAGAAAAGAAATATTTAATTTTACACAGCCATTAAGAGTGCTCTGAAAAGAATCAGAACGGAAACAAAAGACAAAAGTGGCCTTCCTGACATTTTAAAACATTAAAGAAACGAAACTAGTCGTTTGCTTATTTATGTTAATGTAATGAATTCTTTTTATTAAAGCTGACAGCATGTGTAATCTGACGAAGAGGTAAATTCAAAATAAAGGTCTTTGAGGCTCAAACCAAAGAAGCTCCCAGGGCTGAATGTGGCCTCCTGGGTTTTCTTTTATAGTCAACTGTTGTAAGTGTTCCTGTACCAATCTTAAAGTGTCTTGTTGTAATCACAGCAGCCCCTAACACTGATCCTGAAAGAAAATTAACTCTTCAGATGGGAGATTTCCTACAGTCTATGCACTGCAGTCTCTCTGGGTTTCATCCAAGATTGGTGAACTGTGCGCCATTGTGGCCTGTTTACAGGCTTTCAAAGCACAATGGAAAATAGTTTTCTAACATATTTGTACCATGCAAGGGGTCCTGTGGAGAGTTGTTTCCTGGATATAAACTAGAAATTGCTATAATTTTTTTAGTTCTTTGTAATTTGCAGTTAAATGAAATATGACAACAACAAGAGGAATAACAGCCATCCAGGGCCAACACACAGGGCCATCACTTACGTAAAACATAAAATAAAGAAAAAACCTCTTTAAACTAATCAAGTCATTATGCAACAATTAGCCATCTGAAAAATCAAAATGATCAACAATACATTTATAAATAGGTATTTTAAAAAACACATTTTCATAAACTAAAAATACCTGAGGCAAAGGATAAGGATAAAGAAATATTCAGCAACTATGAAACATGAATTTTAGCTCTTTTTCTGCTGGATTACTTAAAACATAAACATCAGGTAATAAAAACAAAAAATTCTTATAATCTGTTATAAAATATGATGATAATGACTCTACACTCCAATGATAATGATGTCTAACATCTCTGAGTTCTTCCTGTGTTCTACAAACTGTGCTAAACAATTTATGTCACAGGACAGACTTGCTGTTTTTACCTGCCCAGCATTCATTCCCCACTTCTGATTACAACATTCCCTTTTCCTTCTCCATTCCATGTAGTCCTGGTGAGCTGATACATCACAGTTGCCCCACACCCAAAATGATCCCAAAGTGGACATTTAGAGAACTCTGTTCCTCTCAGCACAATGGTTAGTTAGCTCAGGAAAAGCCCCTAGTCCTGGAGAGGCTAATCAAATTCCATAAATAAAGGTTTGGAGTTCAAGGTCTCCCTTTCTTTAAAGATTTAAACCTGTGACTGTCTGTAGCCATCAACATGCTTCCTTGTTACTAGTAGGAAACTGGTCTGAAAATGGAGCCAAAACACTGAAAGATGCTAAAAGAGAGAAAAACAAAAACAAAAATACCATTTGAGCCCCTGGAAAAAAGAGGGCCCCTGGACTTGCCTGGTACATGTGATAATAAATTTCCCTTTGAGAGTCAGCTAGTTAGAAGAGGGTTACACTACTATCAATCAAGAATGGTCTGATTAATAAAAAACAAAAAACTTTGATCACAGGGTCGTGAGCTTGAGCCCCACAATGGGCATGGAGTTTACTAAAAAAAAAAAAAAAAAAAGAAAGAAAGAAAGAGGGAATGGTCTGATTAGCGCACGTGCATATGGCTAGCCCCCACAGTCACACAAGTACACACTGACAGCCAGGGCCCCACAGCGGCTCACACGCCTGTGGTTGGGGCCAATCCCTACTGCTGGCCCCCAGCCCTCACCACTGACTGTGTGTCTGCAGCAGGCCCCTGCCACACACAGATCCCTGTAGCTGGTCCCCACATCTCTGTGTATACCACCAACTCTGGCCACCACTGCTGCTGCCCTGGTCCTAGCCACTGGAACTAGAGGCACCACTGAGGACCTCAACCACCCTACAACCATTGCTGACACCTCAAAGCTCTCACCAAGGATCATGCACTTGATGTGGAATACCACAGCTGCTCAAGCCAATGAGATACCACATACCCCTGGACGCAGGGCCATTCCTCACCCCCAAACTGAGTACCCCACATCACTAGATGCAGAGCCCTCACCTACAAGTGAAGGTCTTTCCTTACTGAAGTCAGTCCATAAAGTCTAGAAGAGGTGGCTGCTTCTTCAAGTATGCAGACACCTATGTAAGGCTAGAGGGGTCACAAAGAATCAGGGAAACATGACACCACCAAATGAAACAGTCAATTTCTAGCACCTGACCACCCCAAAATGGAAGTGCCTGACAAAAATTCAAAATAATTGTTCTAAAGATGCTCAGAGAGCTATAAGGGAATACACAAAAATAATTTAACAAAATCAGGAAAACAATATAAGAAGAAAATAAGAGGTTCAACAAAAAAAATAGAAAACACTGGGATGCCTGGGTGACTCCATCAGTTATACATCTATCTTTGGCTCAGGTCATGATCCCAGGGTTCTGGGATCAAGTCCCACGTCGGGCTCCTTGCTCGGCGGGGAGTCTGTTTCTCCCTCTGCCTGCAGCTCCCCCTGCTTATGCTCTCTCTCTCTCACTGAGACAAATAAAATCTTTTAAAAAATAGAAAACATTAAAAAAAACACAAATTTTGGAGCTGAAGAATACAATGAATGAGAATTTGATAGAGAGCTTTCTTTTTTTTTTTTAAGATTTTATTTATTTATTTGAGAGAGAGCATGACCGGGGGTGGGGTGGGACAGAAGGGGAGGGGCAGAGGCAGGAGAAACAGACTCCCTGCCCAGCAGGGAGCCCGACATGGGGCTCGATCCCAGGACCCTGGGATCATGACCTGAGCCGAAAGCAGATGCTTAACGACTGAGCCACCCAGGCGCCCTTATGTTTGGTTGTGTTTGCTGTTGAAAGCTCTCTATCTGGGGCGCCTAGGTGGCTCAGTCGGCTAAGTGTCTGCCTTCGGCTCAGGTCATGATCTCAGGGTCCTGGGATCGAGCCCCACATCGGGCTCCCTGCTCAGCGGGGAGCCTACTTCTCCCTCTGTCTGCCACTCCCCTGCTTGTGTTCCCTCTCTCGCTGTATCTCTGTCAAATAAACAAACAAACTGAGGGTTGCTGGAGTGGTGGGGGGTGGGAGGGATGGGGTGGCTGGGTGATAGACATTGGGGAGAGTATGTGCTATGGTGAGCGCTGTGAATTGTGCAAGACTGTTGAATCACAGACCTGTACCTCTGAAACAAATAATACAATATATGTTAAAAAAAAAAAAGAAGAAGAAGAAGAAGATAGCAGGAGGGGAAAAATAAAGGGGGGGAATTGGAGTGGGGATGAACCATGAGAGACTATGGACTCTGAAAAACAAACTGAGGGTTCTAGAGGGGAGGGGGGTGGGAGGATGGGTTAGTCTGGTGATGGATATTAAAGAGGGCACGTTCTGCATGGAGCACTGGGTGTTATACACAAACAATGAATCATGGAACACTACATCAAAAACTAATGATGTAATGTATGGTGATTAACATAACAATAAAAAATTTTAAAAAAATAAAATCTTAAAAAGAAAACACACACACAACAAACATAAGAAAGAATCAGTGAACTTGAAGACAGATCATTTGTAATTATCCCGTCAAAGGAGCAAAAAGAAAAAAGGATGAAAAGGAATGAAGAAAGCCTAAGGGATTACAGGATACCATTAAAAGAAACAACCTATGCATTATGCAGAAGGAAAAGAAAGAGAGAAAGGTGCAAAAAATTTATTTAAAGAAATAATGGCTAAGAACTTCCCAAATCTAGGGAGAGATTTGGGCATCCAAGTTCATGAAGATCGTTGGTCCCCAAACTAATTCAACCTAAAGAGATCTTTTCCAAAACACATTATAATAAACTGTCTAAAAGAAAAAGAGCGAATTTTAAAGCAGCAAAAAACAAGAAAATTCTTCACATATAAGGGAACGCCCCATAAGGCTATCAGTGAATGTCTCAAGAGAAACTTCACAAGCCAGAAAGAGAAGGATGATGCATTCAAAGTTCTGAAAGAGAAAACCCACTGACCAATACTTTACCCAGTATTACCCAGGATATCTTTAATATCCTTCAGAAATGAGAGATGAGTAAAGACTTGCCCAAATAAACAAAAGCTGGAGGAGTGTAACAACAGTAGACCTGCCTTACAGGAAATGCTGAGAGGAGTCCTTGAAGCTGAAATGAAAGGACTCCAATTAGTAACATGAAAATATGAGAAAAAAGAAAACACACCTGTGAAGATGAGTATATGGTCAAATGCCCATACTCTAATACTCTAATGTGACAGTGTGTTAATCATTTAACTCCATTATAAAGATTGAAGGACAGAAGTATTAAAAATAACTATAGCTACAGTAACTTGTAAATGGATACACAATATAAAAAGATGTAGAGTGTAACATCAAAAACATAAAATGTTGGAGGCGGGAGTAGAAGGGTAGTTTAATGCAAATGAAATTGTAGTTATCAGCTTACACTATTGTATCTATAAGATGTTTTACATAAGCCTCACAGTAACCACAAAGTAAAAATCTACAAAAGTTATAAAAAAAATAAAGAGAGGGAATCAAAGAATTGTCTGGCTAACATGGGTACATCAGTAGGTATATTATCATCCACTTTAACAGATGAGGAAACAGAGGATGTTGAAGTGGACAGGACTGTCTGATTGTAGAAGCTGTGCTATTAAACCACTGTGCTCTTCTGCCCTGCTAATATGACAATATAATTCCACAAAAATAACAATAATAAGAATATATGACTATGGAAAAATTGAAAAACAGAACAATAAGAAAATGCACGGACGCGTGGGTGGCTCAGTTGGTTAAGCATCTGCCTTCAGCTCAGGTCATGATCCCAGGGTCCTGGGATCAAGTCCCGCATTGGGCTCCTTGCTCAGAAGGGAGCCTGCTTCTCCCCCTGCTTGTGTGCACTCTCTCTCTCTCTCTCTCTCTCACAAATAAATTAATAAAATCTTTTTAAAAAAAGAAAATGCAATATACTACTAATTGTCATTACTACCCAGGGGCAACCACTATTAACGATTTGGTGTATTTCTTTCCAAGCCTTTTTTCTGAAGCATTATCTACTAATATTTCATATTAATACTTAAGTACTCAGTGAGTACTTAAATTAGTATTTGGTATTTCTTATACTTACTAAAAAACCTCACATCACGGTTCAATATGTAGCAAAACAAAACCCACCCCTGAAAAGGTTAAATTGTAAGTAGAAGGCAATACACAAATTGAGGGCCTCACTTGCAAACCAGCCTATAATATTTATACATATAGGCTTACTCAAAAATACAGAAATTTTAAAAACATTCAGAATCAACTGAAAGATCAGCATAGTTTGTATAGACCTCTTGGCAATTCAAATGTTAAGTTACCTGCATTCCTGGAAAGAATCAAAAGTAAAACACAAAATTATAAGAAGTTTCTAAAAGCCTGGCTTTGAGAATTTTACTTACTCAACAAATGTTCATTATCGAGTGCTATTCTGGCACTAGCCTGCCCTGGGATCCAAAAAGGAACAGTACAAAATCTCTGTCCTCTAGGAATCGTCATTCTATTGTGGGAGCCCAAAAATAGAGACTAAATGATACAGTAAGTCCAAGAACAGACCACATGTCAAATACTTGAGTCTAACTGTCCTGAGGGCCAATGTCCTCACGAAGGTTCCTGCACTGAGACCCAAAGGATGATGTAGGGGTTCTCTAAGCAGGTAACAGAGGGAAAGACACGCAGGCAGAGAGAATCCTATGTCCATGCCACACTAGTATTAGCACAGGCAGCCAAACCTGAAAACCTTCATTCCACTGCGGTCACTGTACGATTAAATCAATGTGGCTGTACCCAGCTAGATGCAGGGCAATCTAAGATCTCTCTGAGTCCCAAAAAGGCACAAGAGAGAAAATTTTCCTTGCCCTCTCATACTCCCACTCATTCAACATACCGCCCACTTCCCAAGACAAGGAGACAAAGCCCAAAGAAAGGAAAAGTGAAACACATCTGACCACCTTGCTCATGTTCTTCTTTCACTTCCCTTGACAGGAAATTTACCTTCTTTACATTGTATCTTCATTCTTCCTGACTCTCCCTATGCCTTAATGGTAAAAAGAGCATTTCCTTAAACTACCAGAGGACCCTATAGTTCAGTGAACTGAGATCTCCAACCTAGGCTGGAAACAAAAAGAGTAAAAAGATTTAGAAAATTATCTCTGAAGACAATGCTCTGGCTTGCAGAGCTATTAACTTATTGAATAACCCAATTGTGCGTGTCAGAAGCTAAATATTATGTCTTTCTCTCTGACTTACTTCTTGACCCACACCCTCCCCACAGATGGAAGCCTCCTAAAACCTAGAGCAAATGTTTTGTATGGAAAAGGCAAAAGACAGAAAGGACATTAATAATTTTCCAAAGACTACCTCCATTGCACATACACAATAGCCTCCATTAGAACAGATAGACAAGTTCATTATAACATAATCACAGTCCAATGCACATAGACACACATACATACCCCTACAGTGCTTTCTGCCTTTGTATATATTATTTCTAAAAGTCTTACTTTTTCATTTCCTATTTTCTTGTATGTCGCCGACTTTGATTAATAAAGTACTAGAATTTTTTTTTTCTTAAAGATTTTATTTATTTATTTGACAGAGAGAGACACAGCGAGAGAGGGAACACAAGCAGGGGGAGTGGGAGAGAGAGAAGCAGGCTTCCCGCTGAGCAGGGAGCCCGATACGGGGCTCGATCCCAGGACCTGGAATCATGACCTGAGCCGAAGGCAGACGCTTAACGACTGAGCCACCCAGGCGCTCCTAAAGTACTAGAATTTTTAAATTATTTTCTTACTTTTATTATGAGATGACAGAAAAATCTAAAGGCCTCCTCTTAGGAAAATACCACAATGTTTTTTCAAATGATCAACAGAGGCCTTGAGCTATGTATCTAATTTATAATAAGCAGAGAGCTATTTTTAGGCAGTATTTATTGAATATGTAATACTATCTTATATACACATATAATCACTGTTCACTGGCCATTGCATTCTACTTACTGCAGGAACCCAGACCTTTACTGTTTCTCCCACCCCAAGTACTTGTCAAGGTCCCAGGGATGTTGTGTATGCACACAGTGAGCCTGTAGCTTCCTTGGTTTTAGTTCTTCCCGCTCTGACCCATCTATTGTATATCTCCATGGCCTCCAGGCCTGCTAACACTGCTAGATACCACCAACCTCTACAGACTCCAGTCTCCTGCTAACACCATTGCTCCAACACCAGTGCCTCAAGAAGCCAAAACCGCCAAGTGGGTAAGAAGGGTTCTCTCCATCTTTTAGGGTTACACTGTTGGAGAAATACTATAAGCAGTGCCACTACTTGTGCATAAATGTCTCACAGAGCTTTTATGAAACTCTTCCAATCTTCTCATAAAACTTACCCAACGTGGCTTTCTGGCCTCAGCTTTAAGTCCAAGATAGGCTGAACTATTAGTCAAATCTGAGTGGCAGATACATACATTCTCAAGAATCACTGCTCTTCCTCCAAAGACTAAGGCTTAGCATTTGGGTCAAATGGATCCATCTAACTCTTCCCTTAAGAACAGTCCCACTGCAGATTTCTCAGTGATATATGCAAGTAGAATTCTAGTGGGCCTACCCAGGTTTGCCAAAATTTCCAAAGATGAATACCAGCAATGAATACAGCTTAGGCTGAAGGTGGTAAGTCTGCTAAGTATAATTTTTTTTCTTCCAAACCTAATAAGATGATAAATAGAGACTATAAAGTTCAAAGTATTGCTGCCATGCTTATAGGACCAGTGTTCCATGTTCTGGAATTAACAGAAATAAAAACTTTTTCAAAATACTAGGGTCTGTAGGAGCTATCTCCCAAAATTGAAAGACAAGATGTGAACAAGATGGCAGTACAGAAATTTCTAGTACTCATTACCTCCCAGAAACATCAATTTGAACAACTATCCACATGCAAAAATACCTTCACAAGAGGTAAGAATTCAAGGTAAAGGGTTACAGCACCTGGGTAGATGCAGAAATAAGAAAAGATGCATTGAAGAGAATGGGAAAGATAGTTTCACATTACTCCTGTCACCCTTCCCCCAAGCCTGGGTAGCTTAAAGGAAAAGAGACATCCTTCTTGCGAGGGAAGGAGAGAAGAGTGAGCACCCTACTTCACCATGAACCCCAGTACTGGGCCCACACCAACAGGCCAAATCCCGCAAACCCAGGCTCCCAACCTACGCTACCTTCAGCTGGCTCCTGTGGCCCCAGGTAGTTCCTATGACCCCAGGCTCCCAGCAAGCCCCCATGAACTCAGGCTCCAAGTGGACTCCCACAAACCCAGGCTCCTGGCCAGCCCCAACACCAGACCAGCTCCTGTGGCCTCAGGCCCCCAGCCCATCCCAGCACCAGTTCCCTACTAAATTTAAGCTATAATCTAGATGAAATGAACCTTACAGACATACAGAACATTCCACCCAACAGCAGCAGAACACACATTCTTCTCAAGGGCACATGGAACATGGATTATATGTTAGGTCACAAAACAAGCCTTAGCAAACGTAACAACACTGAAAGCATACCAAGATTCTCTTCCAAACACAACAGCATAAAACTAGAAAACAATAAAAGGAGGAAAACTGGAAAATTCACAAGCATTTGAAATTAAACAACATCCTCCTAAGCAACCAATGGTTCAAAGGAAAAACATCAAAAAATAAATCAAAATAGATCTTGAAACAAATGAAAGTTGAAACACAACATACCAAAACTTATGGGATATAGCAAAAGCAATTGTAAGAGGGAAATTTATAGTGATAAATACCTCCATTAAGAACAAAGAAAGTTCTCAGGGGCGCTTGGGTGGCTCAGTCAGTTAAGCATCCAGCTCTTGATTTCGGCTCTGGCCATGGTCTCAGGGTTGTGCAATCGAGCCCCACATTGGGCTCCGTGCTGGGCATGGAGCCTGTCCAAGATTCTCTCTCTCCTTCTTCCACCGCCCCTCCCCCCTCCCTGTCTAAGAAAGAAAGAAAGAGAGAGACAGAGAAAGAAAGATATCAAATAAACAACCTAACTTTAACCACCTCAAGGAATTAGAAAAAGAAGAAAACCAAGCCCAAAATTAGCAGAAGAAATAACAAAGATCAGAGCAGAAATAGTGACCAGAAAAACAAGAGAAAAGATCAATGAAACTAAGAGCTATTTTTTAAACAACAAACTACATTGACAAGCCATTACCTGGACTAGGAAAAAAGCAGAAAAATAAATTAAATAAAATCAGAAATGAAAGAGGATAAATTACAATTGACACCACAAAAATATAAAGCATCATAAGAGGCTATTATGAACAATTACACATCAACAAATTGGATGATCTAGAAGAAACGGATAAATTCCCAGAAACATACCAAGACTGAATCATGGGAATGCCTGGCTGGCGCAGTCAGTACAGCATGCGACTCTTGGTCTTGGGGTTGTGAGTTCAAGCCCTACATTGGGTGTAGAGCTTAATTTAAAAAAAAAAAAATTATAAAAAGAAAAAAAGACTGAATCATGAAGAAACAGAAAATCTGAGCAGACTAATAAAAGAAGATTGAAGCAGTAATCAAAAACTTCCCAACAAAGAAAAGTTCAGGACCAGATGGTTTCAGGGAAACCATCACTGAATTTACCAAACATTTAAAGAATTAATGCCAATCTTTCTCACATTCATCCAAAAATTGAAGAGGGAACACTTCTAACTCATTTTATGAGGCCAGCATTACCATAATACCAAAGCCAGATAAGAATAACACAAGGAAAACTACAGGCCAATATCCCTGATAAATATAGATGCAAAAATTCTCAACAAAAATACTAGCAAAACAAAGTCAATAGCACATTAAAAGTATCAGACACCAGAATCAAGTGAGATTCATATATGAGATGCAAGAATGGTTCAACACACAGAGAACAATAAACAAGATACACTGCATTAGTAGATTAAAACCATATGATCATCTCAATAAATGCAGAAAAAGTATTTGACAAGATTCAACATTGTTTCATGATTAAAACTCTCAACAAAATGAGTATAAAAGGAACATACATCAACATAATAAATGCCACCTATGACAAGCCCAGAGCTAACATCATACTCAATGGTGAAAGGTTGAAAGCTTTTCCTCTAAGATCAGGAACAAGACAAGAAGGGCCACTCTCACCACTCCTCTTCAACACAACTCCTATACTGGAAATCCTGGCCAGAGTAATTAGGCAAGAAAAACAAAGAAACTGCATCCAAATCAGAAAGGAAGAAATAAAACTGTTAAAACTGTTTCTGTTTGCAGATGATCTTATGCATGGAAAATCCTAAAGACCACCAAAAAATTGTTAGAATAAACAAATTCAGGAAAGATGCAAGATACAAAATCAACATACAAAATCAGTTGGGATCCTGGGGCTCCTGTCTAGCTCAGTTAGTAAGCATGTGACTCTTGATCTCAGGGTTGTGAGTTCAAGCCCCATGTTGGGTGTGAAGCCTACTTTAAAAAATAAATTTAAAAAAACATGCTTATTAAAAAAAAATCAGTTGGGATTCTATATACTAACAATAAAATATCTGGAAAATTAATAAAGAAAACAATCCCATTTACAATAGCATCAAAAACTACAATATACTTAGCAATAAGTTTAACCAAGGGCAAAAGATCTGTACACTGAAAATTATGACACTGATGAAAGATTAAAAATGACACAAATAGGGGTTTCTGGGTGACTTGGTCGGCTGAGCATCTGCCTTCAGCTCAGGTCATGATCCCAGGGTCCTGGGATCCCTGGGATCAAGTCCCGCATCAGGCTCCCTGCTCAGCGGGGAGTCTGCTTCTCCCTCTGTCCCTCCCCCCTGCTCATGATCTCTCTCTCTCTCTCTCATGCTCTCTCTCTCTCAAGTAAATAAATAAAACCTTTTTTAAAAAATGACACAAATAAATGGAAAGATATCCCATGCTCATGGATCAGAAGAATTAATATTATTAAAATGTCCATACTGCTCGAGCTATCTATAGAGTCAATGCAATCCCTACCAAAATTCCAATGACATTTCTCACAGAAATAGAAAAAAACAATCCTAGAATTTGTATGGATTCCATTTGTAAGGATTACAAAAGACCCCCAAATAGCCAAAGCAATCTTGGGCAAAACAAACAAAGCTGGAGGCATCATACCTCCTGATTTCAAACTTTATTACAAAGCTATAGCAATCAAAACAGTATGGTAGGCATAAAAACAGACACATACACCAATAGAACAGAATGAGAGTTCAGTGGTCAATATTTGACAGGGAGCTAAGAATACTCAGAGGGGAAAGGATAGTCTCTTCATTAAATAGTGCTGAGAAAACCAGATAGTCACATGCAAAAGAATGAAATACATCACTCACAAAAATAAACTTAAAATGAGTTAAAGACTTTCATTTAAGACCTGAAAATGTAAAACTCCTAGAAGAAAACATAGGGGAAACGGATCCTTGACACTGATCTTGACAAATTTTGGACATGACATCAAAAACGTTAAGTAGCAAAAGCAAAAATAAATGACTGTGACTACATCAAACTAAAAACCTTCTTTACAGTAAAATAAGCAACCTATGGAATGGAAAAAAAACATTTGCAAACCATATATCTAATAAGAGGTTAATATCCACAATATATGAAGAACTCATACAATTCAATAGCAAATAATAATAATATTTAAAAATGGGCAGAGGATCTGGACATTCTTCCATCCATACAAATGGCCAACAGGTACATGAAAAGATGCTCAACAACATTAGTCATCAAGGAAATGCAAATCAAAACCACAATGAGGTATCATCTCACACAATAATAACATGGTTATTATCAAAAAGAGATAACAAGTGCTGGCAAGGACAAGGAGAAAAGGGAACCCCTGTGCATTGTTAATGGGAATGTAAATTGGTGCAGCCACTATGAAAAAAAATATGAAGATGCCTCAAAAAACTACCAGAACTACCATATGATTTATGGTAGTTTATTTAGTTACAGCCCACTTCTGGCTATAGATACAGAGGAAATAAAATCACTATCTGAGATGTCTGTACTCCTGTGTTCATTGTGGCATTATTCATAATGGCAAGACATAGAAAAAACATCAGTGTCCATTAACGAATGTATTGATAAAGAAAATGGATGAATGGGGGAAAAAAGGAATAGAAAAAAAAGTTATACATATATAATGAAATATTATTCAGCCATCAGAAAGAAAGAAATCCTGCCATTTGCAACACGGATAGACCGTAAAGGCATAATGCTAAGTGAAATACACCAGAAAAACAAATACTGTATGATCTCACTTATATGTGGAATCTTAAAAAGTTGAACTTACAGAGAGTAGAATAATGGTTGCCAGAGGTTGAAAGGGTGGGAGAAATGGGTGGAAAAGTGCAAGTTTCCAGTTATAAGATGGCGATATAATGTACAGTATGGTGACTATACTTAACAATACTGGCTTATATACTTGAAAGTTGCTAAGAGAGTAAATCTGAAATGTTCTCAACCCCCCCCAACACACACACACAAAAGGTAATTATGTGAGGTGATGCACATATTAACTAACCTTATTGTGGTAATCATTTTGCAATATATATGTGTATCAAATCATCATGTTGTACACATTAAACTTACACAATGTTATATTAATTTAAATCTGGAAAAAGAATTTAACATTAAAAAAAAAGAAAAACAAAGATGATCAAAGGAGAGGAAAATGTATTATCCTTAAGGTCTCATCAGGTCCTCTTCAAGTTAAGTCCAGAATTCAATGAACAAAAGAAAGTGGATTTCTTATACCTCCTTCTGCATTCCTCTGAATGAATTCAGCCCCCTGTAGTAGCTACAATATGAAGTATGATTTCAAGACAGTTCCATTTAAAAACGGAGGGGGCAAGACAGAAAATACCTTCCTTATGATTTCAAGCCATCTTCTTTAAACTCTTTACATATTTTAGTAAAAAAATAAAGCTTTCTTTAGACTCCAATTCTTAAGTCTTATTTGACACATGAGAAAAATCAAAACCTATCTTTGATCTTCTGATACCTGTTAAATTTTTCATAACAAAACTGGGGGGAGGGAATCCTTCCAAGCTCTTTCCATAACAGATACGTGTCTATCCTGTGTTGAATAGCATCATATAAGAGATGAAACAAGAATTATCTACTTTGGGGACGCCAGGGTGGCTCGGTCTAAGTGTCTGCCTTTGGTTGGAGGTTGTGATCCCGGGGTCCTGGGATGGAGTCTCACTTGGGGCTCCCTGCTGGGTGGGGGGAGGAACCTGCTTCTCCCTCTAACTGCCTCTCCTCCTGAATGTGCACTCTCTCTCTCTAATAAATAAACTCTTAAAAAAAAAAAAAAGCTTAAGGGGCGCCTGGGTGGCTCAGTCGTTAAGCGTGTGCCTTTGGCTCAGGTCATGATCCCAGTGTACTGGGATCGAGCCCCGCATGGGGCTCCCTGTTCCACCGCGGGAAGCCTGCTTCTCCGTCCCCACTCCCCCTGCTTGTGTTCCTAAAATAGCTCTTGCTATTTCTCTCTGTCAAATAAATAAAATCTTTAAAAAAAAAAAAGTTTAAGACTATCTACTTTGAATCAGGCACTAAACAATTAGCAAGCATGCTTTAACACATCACATAATGGGGGCTGACTTAAATTTTCTTTATCTTAAGTAGTAGCTATCATGACTAGCCAAATCAAAAACATGAAAATGAATGAGGAAAATCCAAAGCAATGTTCCCAAAACTAGGAAGAGTACATATAATGAAACTGATGGGTAGAACCCAGAAAAGAATTATCAAAAGCTCCCTGATTACAATGGAAGGAGACCAAAATTCAGAGCAAAAGTCTCTTGGTTATTCTTCAGAGAGGTCAGATGTGACCTCAGGTGCTATTGGGAAGGTAAAAGTTGTTCAGACAGGGCAAACGGGCGCCTAGACGGCTTAGTCAGTTAAGTGCCCAGCTCAGGTCATGATCCAGGGGTCCTGTGATCAAGTCCCACTTCGGGCTCCTTGCTGGGCGGAGAGCCTGCTTCGCCCTCTGCCTCTGCCCCCCCCCCCCCCCCCCCCCTCCTGCTCTCTCTCTCCAAAAAAATATTAAAAAAAAAAAAAAAAAAAAAAGGACAGGGCAAACAATAAGCAAATAAGTCAAGTTGCTTAAGTATTGTTTTTGTTTACACAAACAGCAACTTAAAATTAGAAATACAAACCTGTATGGAATTAAATAATTTGCCTCCTTCTGCAAATACGTTTAAGTTTTTGCCTCCCGCATTACCCACTTTAGTCCTCCTTTTTCTCTTTCCTAGCTAAATACCAAAACATATTTCGAATTAGTTTTTACCCTTACTTCAACCCTTAGCTAAGCTTTCATTTGAAAATCAACCTGAATTATCTGACTCGAGGCACAAACTGAATTCTTCTAGCCCTAGTTAAATGGTAAGTAATATAAACAGGGAGAAAAATAGAAAGACAGGTTATCTGCCAAGTGTCCATAGTAAATATTAAGGGTTAACTCCCCGATAATAAGAATATATTAAATTACCAAATCTACTTCAACGACGTGCCCTAATGCTAAAGATTTCAAGTTGAGAAACCCTGGAAGATTCTGGCTTGAAACAAAGGTGAACATTTTCTGGGTGGTGCAGATATGAGTTATTACTTTTTTCTGGTCTTCAACGGGGGGGGGGGGGGGGGAGGCTGTGAACTGGGAAAGAACTAAAGCGAAAAGCCGCTGCAGGTAACGGTGCGGGCCCAATACCAGGAGGTCAACCTTTATCAGTCTCCACTGTCCCTTTAGCTTCGAAGACCAGGGAAACTCGTAGCGAGTCACCCAAGCCGGGCCCCACCTTGCTCCGGCCTTTCCCCTCCTCAAGATGGCAGCAGGCGCGAAAATCCGGGGCGGCGCGCGCGGCACTCTGGGAGCGGAAAAGGGGGACCGCGGCGGCGGCCGAGCCGGAAGAGGAGGAGCCGGGCCTGGAGGATCCGCGAGAGTCGCTGCTATTGCCGGTGTTTGCGGGTCGCAAGGAGCGGGGCCTGGCGGGCGGGGTGTGTCGCGATGCCGGAGCTGGCGGTGCAGAAGGTGGTAGTTCACCCCCTGGTGCTGCTCAGTGTGGTGGATCATTTCAACCGGTGAGCGGGTGCGCGGGGCGGCCTATCGTGATCGCCGCTGCTGAGTCACTGGCACGCTGGGACGGCGCGGCGGCCGCCGGGGCGCTGAAGGGCCGGGGGGTGGCACTGACTCCCCGAGGGGCCCGGACCAGCCTCGGATCACCAAGCCTAAATCACCCCGCCTCGTCCCGCGCCCCCAGCCGGCACTCCGCGCCTTGGACTGCACGTTCCTTTTACCCGAGTCCGTACGCTGCCAGAGTATGGGGGGGAAGCTTCATTTAGCCCTGATCCCCCAGGCCTCGTGCCCATCTGTCACCTCGTCAGCCCCTTTTCACCAACAAGACTCGGTGCGTCGTAGGAAAGCCCTACAGATTGGCGCTTCTGTGCCTCTGAAAGCTGTCACCAAAATTTTGGTCTCAGCGCCTTGAAGGGCTCCCTTGAAGAGCTGTGGTTTCTAAGCAGGCAGCTGTTCTGACGGTAACTTAAAGTGTAGATTAGGTGTCAAGCTTTTCTTTTAAAAATGAGAGTGTTAGTTGCTTTGGGCATTAATGAATAAGCTGAAACATCCACAGAGTTTCTTCCGCCTTCCCTTCCCTTGTTTTGGAGCTGTTCATCCCGCTGGACCTGTTACACGTGTTCATAACTTTTACAAGATAATTACTCGAATTGGCAAGTGTAAAGACCCACTTGGGAGCATCTGCTATAAAGTCAGTTTCCAAGTGCCTGTTCTCTTGCAACTTGCGTTGTACAACTACTCATTCAGCCATAGCTAAGAAAACAGTGAAGACTCCATGAGGTTTAGGGTCCCCAGTTCCACTGCTTTGTAGAGCCTTCAGCCTAACAGGATATGCGTGCATTCCCACTGTACAGTACGTGGTCACTGTCTTTCTCCCTTGGATACTAGAGGTGCTAAGGGGACAAGCAGCATTTCAGCTCTATCTGGAGGACACAGTGCAGGCAGACACTGCTAGGTGCTGTGTCGTAAGAGATGTAGGGTTTTAAAAAAACACAGATGGATTTTTGTAGACCAAAAGAAAAGCACAAGAGTGTGGAACTTTCCTTTGAAGTGTGGAAATTCAGTGCCTAAGATTACCCCCCAAAATCAGAACCACCAGGGATACAGAAAACTTTGACCCAAATCCCAAATTTAGTAAGCATTTATAAATTTGCCAGCCCAAATGCTTAGAAAAATAGTACAGTGAAACCAGTGACTGTTAAGGAACTGTAGTTCGTTTTACAGTGGCCTCTGTCTTTCCTTTGAAAGTGGAGCTGTATTGCGTCTGTGTCTCATTTGCTAGTGGTCGAAGGAGAATTCTACATGAAGGTCAGTGAAATGAGACTGTATCTGTGAGAGGTTTGACAAGGAGGTAGACATCCTGAAGTAAACTGACTCATTCAGCCGTCCTGTCAGTGTGATTGATTAGTCACCAGCACACTTCGGACTTGTGCCTGATTAAGCCATTCACAGAGACCACAGATGGCACACACATACCTCGGCGTCAGAACCCATTTTCTGAGCCCCTAGAAGGTACAAAGAATTAGACCTTAGAGTGGGGCATGTCCACATGGAATGGATATTCCAGAGAACAACTGGCAAGCCAGCCCATAAAAGTGGTTCTACTCTAGCATCTTTTATCTCTGAAAATATTTAAGGATAGGGAAGAGGAGGAAAGTTTAAAGGAGAAAACTGCAAAAGAAAAAGTGAAAGGTGGCAGCACAACTTAAATGAAATGTACTTTTCAAACACCAACCAAATAAGTTTTTAAAACTCTTCATATCTGGGGGGGGGGGTTCATTTTCTCCATTTTCAGGTTCTAGAAACTTTGCAATTTTTCCAAGCGTGTATTTCTTGCAGTTAACAGTGTAAAGACTGCCAATGTACAAAGTTGGTGAACTATCCATTATATTTACTAAAATTTAATATTAAGAACTAACCTGACACTATTATATTTGTTTAGTAGGATTAGTTCCCAGGTAAGCTAAATTGTATCTGTACCATTGATATTTCCTATTGAGTATCTATCTAATTGTTGGGTCCGTGTCTCTGTGTGCCTGTCAGACTGACCTTCTGCTTTCTCCTTCAGAATAGGCAAGGTTGGAAACCAGAAGCGCGTTGTTGGTGTGCTTTTGGGGTCATGGCAAAAGAAAGTACTCGACGTATCCAACAGTTTTGCAGGTACAAATCTTACGTTCTGAGCCTGGGTTAAAATGTCATATATCTTTAAAATTAAAAAAAAAACAACTTTTGTGGTTTCCATTTTTACTACAACCCAGAAATTCTTGTCAGAATTGCTAAAGTATAGGAGGAAGGCTTAAGGTTACTCACTAAACTGAATAGTAAATATTTTAAATTTGCAGGCCATATGGTCTCCATTACAACTGCTCAGCCCTGTATTGTAGCAGGAAAGCAACTATAGACAGTATGCTGACAAAGGGCTGGCTGTATGCTAGCAAAACTTTATAAAAATAGGCAGCTCTGATGTCTTTTGTAAATCCCTGCACTAGACTGTTAACCATGGTTATGGGTTGGCAGGGGGAGATGGAGACCATTACCTTTTACTCAATGTCATGAACCTTTACAAGAATGTATCCTTGTATTTTACGATTAAAGTAACAACAAAGAACAAAATAATTGCTCTAGAATGAACTCTAGACTAGAGGTCATGAACTCCAGTATCTGAAAGGACCAAGCAGTAATGTTATTCATCAAAGGGAACTATTAGGAAGTGATGGGGCTTTTAGCAAACTGACAAGCATGTGTCCATTTTAAAGGGGGAAACCTCTATCTGGCTGTAGCCAGTTGTTGCCAGGCTTTCCAATTTCAAGAGAAGCTGGAAGTCTGGATTTTTATATGAAATCTCCCAGTTTTTAATGAGAGCAACTCAAAAATAATTTTAATACCATGCTGGACAAACCAAACACTTAGGTGGATCCAGTGTGGCCTAGGGGTCTCCTGGGCTAGTTCTGTCCAGCACCCTACACTAAATCTTACTTTTTTTTTCTCTCTCTCTTTAGTCCCTTTTGATGAAGATGACAAAGATGATTCTGTCTGGTTTTTAGACCATGATTATTTGGAAAACATGTATGGAATGTTTAAGAAGGTCAATGGTATGTCTTGATGTTTTGTTTTGTTTTTTAAGAAGGCATTGTGGCATTGATTTATATGTGTGTGTATTTGTGTGTGTATGCACCCAAGAACATGCCCCTGATGTCTTTTTGTTTCTTAGTATTCCCTTTTCTTTGTTTAATGTCAAGGGCTCTTTCACTTAGCTATACTTAAGTTACTTAAGACTAATGGTAGTAGAGGAATGGGGCACAATAAATGAGAAACTAGAGTAGCAATTTAAGGCCAGCTAGACCCACCTAGGTTTTGGATCTAGCCCTCTGTAGCAGAAAAGTGAAGAACTATTAAACAAAATCCACTTGCCCCGAGAGCTTAAATACCATCAGGGTAAATATATCTCTCTGTCACATGTATCATTTTCATTTTATTTCATTATAGCAACCACATATGCTTTGGAAATGTTTATTCCCACAACATTCACAGTTCCAATCTCTGTGACCTAGACTTGCATTTGTTTATATGTTGCCTTGGACTTGTTTTCTAGTGTCATGTGTGACTGGTCTCAACTAGTCTGAGACACAGATATCTCTGCATTTCCCTCACTGCTTATTTTCTAAGAATTCTGTTTTTCAGTTTTAGATTTCACAAGTATGTCAAGATTTAAAATGGATGTCTGGAACTTTTTAAAAAGTAGAGAACATAAGGGCTAGAGTTCTTACCACCCTTTTTGAGGGAATTCTATAGATCTTCATGTAACAGTTCAAACCCACTAATGTTTTCCTTCCCAGCCAGAGAAAGAATAGTTGGGTGGTACCACACAGGCCCTAAACTACACAAGAATGACATCGCCATTAACGAACTCATGAAAAGATACTGCCCTAACTCAGTAAGTGCTCTCTATCTTTAAAACTCTTGAATGATATTCCTTGCCAGCTAACATATAAGCATCCTAGGAAGGATTCGGGTAGCAAATCATTTCACTGCTTTTTCTCTAAACTGCTTGTGTTAATTTGTTTTGTATAGTATACACTAACCCAGGATATTTACTAAGTAACAGTAAATATGTGCTAAGTGCTTAATCCTCTCGGTAGCTAAATGGGGTGGTTCTCCTCCTTACAACAAGAAAACTGAGGTTCAGAATTGTTAGTAAAGTCTCATACATGTGGGGACCAGGATCAAACCACTGGCTGTCTTGATTCTGGCTTCCTCATGCTTGATAACCACATGTACTACCTCTCAGCTTGTTGATGGATGGGAGTGAAGAGCAGAGCACATGGTGGGATCATATGAAATGCAGACTCATTTTTGCTGAAAATTCCAACTCTTTTCTGGTTGAATGAATGAAATAGCTTCAGTAATCATCATCAGTAGAATGGCTATGATTGTTCCTTATGTGCTTGGTATGAGGTGGTTTGCTAAGGTGTGTTTTTCTGCCAGGTACTGGTCATCATTGATGTGAAGCCAAAGGACCTGGGACTGCCCACAGAAGCATATATTTCAGTGGAAGAGGTCCATGATGTAAGTCCTCATGCTGTGAGCCAAGGAGATTAGATTCGCTGCTTATTGGACAATCTGGATTTTGTGTTGTTTTTAAGTCAACAAATCTTTTATCTGTTAACAAAGCATAGGTTGTTGATTTTTGTCAACAGTTTCATACTGTTTCTTTCCCCCTTGAGTTTTTGAATCCCCACATTTTAAAAAGAGGGCCACAGAAATCTAAAATCCTCTTTTACACATGAAATTGAGGCCCAAAATTATCTTATGATTGCCCAGAGATGTTCACAACAAAGTAAACGCAGAGCCTGGTGAGCTTAGTCTTAATCTAATGCAGTTTCCACCATTCGGCTCCTCTGTGCCAGCATTCCTTTCTCCTTGAAGATTTTCATTCCCTGTAGACGAGACACAGGTTTTCAAATAGAGTGAGTCAGAGCTGCCTGGAGCCATATGGCAAGACCCATCTGTGTGATTTGACACCTGAATACTCAGCTCCACAGCATCCAGTACCTGCCGTGTGCTTTGGGTGTAGACACAAAGAGGTTCCAGAATACAGCTTTTCTCTATTTCCAGGAAAACTAAACTGATTCTAGGGTAGCATTTGATGTGAAAATATATGTTTTGTTGTGAGCATAAAATTTTGCACTTGAGCTCAATCTTGAATTTCCAGAATCAAAAGTCTGAGGATAAAGTCTGCCTTTGGATTTAGATATGTACACTTTATCCTTATATTCAGTTTTTAAATCAGGGAAAAGATTTTAGGTTAACTCCCTGCAAGTGTCTCTTGCACTGAGCTCTGTCCTCTTGTTTTTCTTTCTGCCTTGCCACCAGGGAACTTAGATTAAAATTTATTTCCTTGTTGCAGTAAGTCTTTCATCCTTGGTCTGATACAGTTGTTTTTGTTTTTGTTTTTTAAGATTTTATTTATTCATTTGAGACACAGAGATAGAGCATGAGCAGGGGGAGTGGCAGAGGGAGGGGGAAAAGCAGGCTCCCCACTGAGCCAGGAGCCTGATGTGGGGCTTGATCCCAGGACCCCGGGATCATGACCTGAGCCAAAGGCAGACGCTTAACCATCTGAGCCACCCAGGCAGCCCCTGATACAGTTTTTTAAGTTAATTTTACCCTGCCTTTTTCAAAAAGGAATCAGAGGTTCTTACACACACACACACACACACACCCCACACACACACACACACACAAATAAAGCAAGATTTTTAAATAGGGGAGAGAAGGGAGATGAAGACCACAATATTAAATGAAGCCGAGGAAAAATGAGCACCTGAAAAGGCATTCCATGCAGTCCTGACCATTCCAGCAGACAAAGTCAAGAGGAAAATGGCATTTGCAGGATTCACACTGTCCTGGAAAAAATAATTACTGCAAACATTTATACCGCTTAATATAAGTTAAGTGACTTTCCCAAGGTCCCTCAGCTCCCTTGTGCATGGCAGAGCCAGACTTGGAACCCAGGCAGTCTGGCTCCAGAGTCTGCCCTCACTGCTATGCTGTCCTGCCTTGCAGACATTTTACAGCCGTTACAGACCATGTACAACCTCTTCTGGCGTGAGATCTGAGGAAAATTGCTCCTGAATCCTGTCAGGAAGCCACTAGGTGATACAGTGAACCACATACCTGAACGGACCCTTTGACTAATTCAGGCCACCAGAAAGCCGGTTATGCTGACGGCATTGTTTTGGTGCTCTGGCATCATTTGATCTGAAGGACAGTAGGTGGTTAAAAGTTAGATTATCTGACATCAGCTTGTCTCCAGTACACGTATTCTGTATACTGCCTGTTCTAGAAAGAACTATATGCTTTAAAAATCATCCTAATTGAGACTTTCTCAAGTGTCCATCCCCACAGTGGGCTTAAGGGATTATCAAGATTTTCCTCCGAGACAGGGAGCAGGGCCACTGCAGTGTCAGTCTAGAAGGCTGAGCTTTCAAAGCAAACCTCGCCCATTTCTGCCCACACTTGGGAAGCCTAGTGATGCACCCATGAGGTGATATCACTGAAAGCAGAGGAATCAAGGTGTGAAAGGAGTATGTGCCAGGGTGTTTGTAAGTAAATAACTATAGTTCAGCCTCCTCTCCCAGGATGGAACTCCAACCTCAAAAACATTTGAGCACGTGACCAGTGAAATTGGAGCTGAGGAAGCCGAGGAAGTTGGAGTCGAGCACTTATTACGGTGAGCGTCAGGACGGCATCGGAATCATAAGTGGCCCAAGAGGCTCTATTAGGAGTGGGGAGATCTGGGTTCCAGGCTTGGATCAGTGTCTCGAGTTACAGTTGATGACTGTGGATAATACATCTTGTCAGCAGTGTTGACTGGGACAGGAACACGTGTGGGAAGGAAATGTAGGTGTGCTTTCTTCCTGTGTATGTTGTTTTCAGTGAAGGTAGCCAGCTGTCTGCAGAGAAGCTACGTTAGGATGGGTTTTTATTTTAAAATACTATAACCCTGACTTTATTCGAAAGGGTCATAGTTTTTCTCAAATAAGATTCCCTGCAATTCAAAAAGTTAGTCCTGACTGATGGAAGCTTCTCACAACATCGTATAGATGGGGGTGGAGAAAATGCCATCCTTTTCAGGACCAGGGAGTCGAAATAGATAGCCTTTTTTTTTTTTTTAAGTGAAGATGGTTTCATTTTAGTTCTCTTTTTTGAAAAATGTCCTGTGATAAGAAAGATAAAGTATATGCCTCCAAATCAAAACTGAGGCAGTTTACGAAGTAACATTTTTCTTTTGAAAACTAGCCCTTCCCCACAAAGCTGGGTGTTTGCCTAGATTGTAAGAAGCTGTGTGATAGTATTAGTGTACTGATGCTTCTTCCTGCCCTTTCTTCCTTGGGTTATTACAGGGACATCAAAGACACTACAGTGGGCACTCTTTCCCAGCGGATCACAAACCAGGTCCATGGTTTGAAGGGACTGAACTCCAAGCTTCTGGATATCAGGAGCTACCTGGAGAAAGTGGCCACGGGCAAGCTGCCCATCAACCACCAGATCATCTACCAGCTACAGGACGTCTTTAACCTGCTGCCAGATGTCAGCCTCCAGGAGTTTGTCAAGGCCTTTTACCTGAAGACCAACGACCAGATGGTAGTGGTGTATTTGGCCTCGCTGATCCGTTCCGTGGTCGCCCTGCACAACCTCATCAACAACAAGATCGCCAACCGGGATGCAGAGAAGAAAGAAGGGCAGGAAAAAGAAGAGAGCAAAAAGGATAGAAAAGATGACAAAGAGAAAGAGAAAGATAAGGAAAAGAGTGATGGAAAGAAAGAAGAGAAAAAGGAGAAAAAATAAAACATGTAGCTTTTTAATTTGTAAATTAAAATCTTATAAACTAACTCAGTGTGCCACTAGAGGGTTCTTTTTACTTTAAGTGCTTGTTAAAAAGCTGTACTGCTGAGAGCTCTCTGGCCCGGGTCCCCCTCGCTGTGGCGGGGAAGCAAGTGCACAGAGGCACTGAGCTCACAGCCAACAGCAGCTTAGGCTGCCACGCGTGGGGGATACGACAGCTCAGCCTTCAGATCACGTGAGAAAAGTGAAGAGAGGTAAACAGAACCTTACTGGTACTCTTCACTGTTCTACCTATCAAACTGGAAGTTGAATTTCCCCCATCTCAGAAGACTCTTGGGGTTGGTTTTTGGCAGTTTGCAGAATTGCAAAATGGAATGCATGAATTCCGTAAGCCTTAGAACACCCTGAGTTCTGACCCCCTGCACTCTGTACCCGGAGCTCTGGCATTATCAGGGCTTGGGATCCAGCTCCATATATTGTTTACCTTCGAAGACACAATTAAATGACTTGGTTTGTAAGTCTGTGTTCTAGTCGTTTTTGATTCTGGGAGTGACAGTCCTTTTCAGAAGCAACCAAGACTTAGTTTTTAGTTGAAGCTGCCTTAAAGAATTTAGACTTGGAATTTTTCATGAAAGAGAGTCTCGCTCCTTTAAAAACAACCTGATGGTGAGAAGAGCTCTCAACTGAGCCCAGAAGACCTGGGTCCTAGTTTGTGCCTCAGGTTTGTCATCTGTGAAGTCCCTAAAGCAGTTTTTCATAAGGGACACAGGGCAGTAGGCCTAGGTACATCAGACCCCAAGGTTAGTGGGATGTTCCGGAGGATGGAACAAAGTTTCCCCAAAAGAAGTGCTCAGGGCTCAGAACAAGTAAGTAATCATTTGACCTACAGGAGTCCCTTAGATATTAATTCCCTCTCTTGAGCAGATAGAACCTAAGAGTTCTCTAATGCACCGTATGGATTATCAATGTTCAAAAATTGAAGAATAAAATGGCACTAAAATTAAGTTGAATCTCAGAAGCCACTTTACAGTGTTCTAATGTCTCAAAGTTTATCAGAAACATCAATTTTTATTCCAAAGAGCTAATTAGTGGAAATTGGGAGTAGACTATGATGTGTAAATAAGCTTTTATTCAACTTAACAGGGGCATGCCAATGTAAGGGCTGACTTCAAGTTTCATGAAGATTCTGACCTAAAATGGGATGGTTAAGGAGAAACTGGAGTACCAACTTTTACTTGTCTATTTCAGCAGTCAAAATCAGGGTTGCTGCATCTAATTGGATAAAAAATTTGAAATAACAAGTCAAACAGATCTGAGATCTATTTAAAACCACAGGAGTGTTGAAGAAGCTTTTGAGATTTGGTTACCACGTTTCAAATATACTGATGTAAGAAAGGGAACCTGAACATTAACACTCCAGCAAATGGGCAGGAAAGAGCCAGGATGTTTCTGAGGCTAGGCGAGGAATGATGAGAATGTCATCCCAAAGAGTGGATCATTTATGTAAGGGTCAGGGGGCAATCAGAGACCACACAGGATTCCAGTCCACTTTTAGTAGTATAATTTGTACTCAAACAGCTCTCCAGGGTCTTGTAACAACACAATGCCACACACTTTAAAGTTTGTCACCATTTCATAAACTGGAAAGTTCGTGGAGCAATCTAAGACCATGGGAATACCCCGGCCTTGTTATATGTAATAGTCTGACCCATGAATGGGCAGAACTGACTTCTACCTTTTTTTTTTAAGATTTTTTTTTTTTTAATTTTTAATCTCTTCACCCAACATGGGGCTCGAACTACAACCCTGAGATCAAGAGTCACATGCTCTACTGACTGAGCCAACCAGATGCCCCAAACTGAATTCCACCTTTCTAACAGGATCCTCTATTTCTTGCAAAAACAGTTTGTAGACTGTAGCTTAGGCTCATTTTCTAAAGCAAAATTGACATCCTATATAAGAGAGTGACCCTCATAAGGTTATTCATGAAGTCTTGCTTACACAAATAGCAGCTGAATTCACCACATAACCCATGACCCTCACCTGAAATAAAGCCTTGTGTCTCTATAGCCTGGCAGTCTCAAGATGAGATCTCTAAACTACGTCTGTTGTTTTTGAAAATACCAAAAATTACGTCTTGGAAAAAGTCTGCCCCAAAGTCTGGATCCCGTATCTGTCGCCGCAACATTATCCTCACTTCCACTGCTAATGCTTCCAACTGACTTGTTAAAAGAATTCAGGCCGCTCTCGCTACACACATTACAGAGGATGGTATTCGTGCCTTACTGGTTTTGTGTGATAACAAACATCCGAAATATCCCTCAACTTGTAAGTTATCCTTCATGTAAAGATGGAAACTATCAGAATGGAACAACTTTGGGCCAACTAATTAAATGTTCTTTAATTATGCTCAGCCCACCAATGACTAAAGGGACAAGAGAGAAGTAATCCTGTTAAGGAGCTACCCTATTACTTCTCCACTGTGCTAGATGCGGGGTATACCTTTCCAGGAGGAAACAGCAACCTCAGAATGGCAATCCAATTTCTGGAGGACCCTGCAGCTATGAGAACTTTCACTTCAAACAAAAGACTGAACACAGCCCTCCTAAAAGAATGAAATCAGGGTTGTTCGTTACACTACAACACACTAAGAAAACTAATTCATTTGCCCCTGTTCCCAGAAATGGGGAGGGTTTGGGGCATGCTTCAAAGGCAAGGACACATTTGATTTATGTGACCCACAAGAGCAGATTTTTTACAGCTTTCCTAAACAAATTCATTCCAAATTATTCGATGTAACAGAGACAAGTACTAATTTGCATATCTATGCTATTCAACTCCGTATCATCGGTGTTTGCCTGGGAGCAGCAAAGAGTTCAGATCTTTCAAAAAATAATAGACATTCTTGTTGGGGGAGTAGGGAGAACGTTACTCGGAAAGCAGGGAAATGGAAGTGGGGAAAGAAAAGAGAGGAAAAGAAAGGAAGGGGAGACCAGGGAAGTTAATGTTTCCAGGGCATAAATCCAGAGAAACCTTTTTCTCAGCATTCCCCTTTGGAGCCAATCTGTTCTTTGACACTAGAGGGCGCCATTGACTAGTCTCGTCTCTTGGCCAGAGAAGCCTTTGATGTCCGTTCAGCACAGAATGGGGAACCTTTCCCAGTTGCTTCCCATCACTTCTCCTTTGGGCTGCAACCAGCCAGACAAGATTTTGAAGGAACGTGGAGAGTGTATGGGTGCAAAAAGATTGGGTCAGGTTGCCACTCCTCCTCCCTTGCTGTTCTCCACTCACTCTGCTGCTTGGGCAATGAATATACATGGTCTTCTCTGCCCTTCAGATAGCTCGTTCTCTGATTTTCCTCACTGCTGATACCACTCCTGGTGTCTTCAAAAACCATATTCAGTGGTGTCCTGGTAAATGTGAAACAACTAGTTCTCCAAAGAAAGGGGGTGGCGGGGTTTGATTCGTAGCCTTGGCCAATTCCCCTGGTGTAAACACTCCCACCATGGCTGGATGGCAAGATCCCAGCATTAGTTGGGAAGAGACGCACAGTAGCAGAGCATTACAGGGTATTTCCTAAATACAGATACAATAGACGACACTAACCTCAAGAACATGCATGGCAGTAAAATGTAGTAGCATAATTCGGATATGATTGTATTTTGAGTATGACCTTTTTAGATATAATTTATTTCAATAAAAATTTGTACAACTTACCTACTTCATGAGACTCTCTGGGAATCTGTGTTTTTAAGATGCTCTCCTTGGGGTTCCTGTATACATCGAAGTGAGAGAACCTTTATTTTGATATAGACAAATCTATCCATTTCTTGCCCTGGTTAGCACTCTATGAGTCATTTTTAAGAAGTCCTTTCCCAGCTCTGGGGGCGCCTGCGTGGCTCTGTCAGTTAAGCTTCCGACTTCAGCTCAGGTCATGATCCCAGGGTCCTGGGATTGAGTCCTGAGTCAGGCTCTGCACTGAGCAGAGAGTCTGCTTAAGAATTCTCTCCCTCTGCCCCTCCCCCCCTCAAATAAATAAATAAAATCTTTAAAAAAAAAAAGTCCTTTCCCAGCTCAAGACTTCTTCTCAAACACATGTCTATTACACTCCACGAAGTGTCTTCCTTCGCAGCTTAGTACCCATATCAACCTCTTTCTATACACTACAGCTAAAGTCTGATCAATAATAACATAACTTGGCTACTCTTTTAACCAAAATAACCAACTAAGGTCCTTACTTCATCTATTATCCCTTCTTTCCTTATTTTCAACCCTGGCTTTATCCCTACCTCTTACCCCTCAGCATATAAACACTCAATTCTCTCCCATCTCCACATACACACACACCCCTCTGTCCCGGTTAACTTCATTCAGCAAGTAGCCATCTGTGTTTGCTACCTTCTCTTCTTTATCTTCCAAGCATTTTTTTAAATCTTACGCAATCCAGCTTTTGTCCCCACCAAGCCATTAACAACCTGCACTAAAGTCACCAATGGCTTCCGCTCTGCCCATCCAGTTGACCCCTGTCAGCCATGACCTCACTTGACCTGACCTCTGAAGACTTCTCTCCTGGTGCTTGTCCTGCTTCTCTTGGACCTCATGGGCCCCTTTTGCTCAGTTTCCTCTAAGGTGTCCTCTTACTTAACCTATCACTTATATATTTTTAAAAGTCTCAATCTATATGATGCTTCTAATTCCAAAACTTGTTCCTCCTCTTTAGTCTATATCCTGGCTAGTCACCCACTCGCCCAGAGTATAGGAGTCACACTGGTCACCCTGCTCACCTTCAGCCTCTGCTTTCAGCCACCTGCTGGTCCTACCACGTGGACCATGTCTGATGGCTGCCCTCTGCATTTCCCTGCCCCTGCTTACACCTTCATCTACCTTTCCTGTGGCTAAGGTTGCCTACCTGCCATTTCTGCGTACTTTCTCACTTTCCTTTTCCATATTCTATCCTCACGCCAGAGTCAGCTTGGCTAGAGGATGAATCTCAGATGTAGAGGGTTGCATGATCTTACTCCCCGGCTCACGCCTATCATCATCATCACTTTTAAGGCCCGTCCCACCTGAACAGTTTTTACCTTTATCCTGATTTTCACAATAGTTCTAGCCCCCCTCACACACACAAACACACAAGTGATAGATGCTTAAATGTGTTTAGTAAATGTCCTTAGATATGGATGGATCGTGGAAGAATACGCAGTATAATTTTGTAGGTGCATGCGTTTTACATTACATATATGGTATTTCCCTTTCGATCTCATTCTTTCCTACCCTTTTAAAATTCAAAACAATATTGGGGCGCCCGGGTGGCTCAGTCAAGCGTCTGACTCTTGACTTTGGCTCAAGTCATGATGTCAGGGTTGTGAGATCAAGCCTGGCATCGGGCTCCACACTGGGCATGGAGCCTGCTTAAGATTTTCTCTCTCCCTCTCCCTCTGCCCCTCCCCCCACCCCGCTCACACATGCTCTCTCGCTCTCTCTCTAAAATAAATAAACAAACAAATAAAATTCAAAACAATATTGTAAAGGCCTATCTTCATTCACTTCATAGCTTTTAATCGCATGTAGCAAAGACAATACTATGTAATCCTCAAATCGCATTTCATATTCCTCGTTCCTGACCTACCACGAACAATACTTCCCATCCACTTTGCTGTTTGAGACGGCCACAGGTTAGCCTGGACAATGACGAGATGGGAGCAGTGCACGCAGTGTGAAGCCTCTTTGGTCTCTCCCTCCCCCTGCCTTCGCATAGAGGAGGAACATGTTGAGACCCACCCTGACCCGCCAACCTCATTCACCCCCTTCCTGCTTACCCTCCATCGGTGCTCAGCCACACCAGCCTTCTACCCACTTCTGGAACATGCTAGTCTCCCAATCAGGCCACTATACCTGATGGGCCCAACCCCAGGTGTGGCTCTTTGCTTGACTGGCTCCTTCCCAGCTTTCGGGTCTCCAGGCTGAAACACCTGTTTGGAGATGCTTTCCCTAAGGTCCTATCTCAAGTAGACCCTTTCTCCCCTATCCCACTTGCCCACAGTATACTCTATCCTATTTATCCAGGGTACAGCATGGTGACTATAGTTACTAATACTACTTCCGAGTATTGTATACTTGAAAGTTGCTAAGAGAGTGGATCTTAAATGTCCTTACCACAACAAAGCCTTAAATGTCCTCAACAATAAAACCAAAATGGTAGTTATGTGAGGTGATGGATGTATTAACTAACTTTACTGTGGTAATCATTTTACAATATATACTTGTATCAAATCACCATCTTGTATACCTTAAACCCACACAATATTCTATGTTAATTATATATCAATAAAGCTGGAAAAAAAATACCTATGCAGGGGCTTCCCAGACCCCATGGCAGACAGCTGATGCACCAGGGCTGTGTGCCCTGTGGGAGAGCAGGGACAGGATGAGAGTCAAATTCAGTGTACGAGCTGCTTCTCCCCACCCCACATACCCTATATTTTAGCCACTGTGAAACAATTACAAGGAGTTAACAAACCATCATGACTATAAAATCCAAAAGTTCAAGGGTGAAATGAATTCCCTCACAGAAGAAACAATGCTTCCACATCCGTGGCCCGTCAGGGCCCAGATGCTCACGCGGGAGGCCACTATGGAGGAGGAAGACGTGCCCCTTGAGCCAACCTCAGTGAGAGTCGAGGAGCTGCAGAGGCCCTCCTTCAGGCTGGTTTACTGCAGTAATGGTACCACCTACCTTGCTGCTCACCCTGTAATTACAGAGGCAACAGCCCCAAAAGCGTCCTTGAGAGACTGGACAGGACTCTTGCCAACTGGGTTTGGCTGGAGGCCCAGATAAGCACTAATGACATCCCAAGGCAGAGTGCCACTGTCCCAGGCTGGGCTAGACCCAAGGCCTCTGAGACCGTTGGTGCTGCCGGGCAGTTGATGTCAGGCTGTGGACTGGGGGCAGGGACTGAAATGACTCCCTCTTCCCAGTATTTGCTTTCCCCAAGGAAAGGAAAAGAGCAATACTGGTCCCTTTCTGTCTTTGTTCCTGGTTAGTGTGATTTTTTTGATCTCCACACAATCTCCATGCTCTGGCTCTTTCATTTACTAAAAATCATGGCCACATTCAGGGCCCAGAACATGGAAGAGATGCTAATCCAAGGACATTCCATCTGACCTAGGATGGTGTATGAGTTATCTATTGCTGTGTTAACAAAGTGCCGTAAAACGTAGCAGCTAAAACAACACACGTCATGATCTCACAGTTTCTGCGGGTCAGGGGCCCCAGCGCAGCCCGGCTGGGTTCTCCGCTCCGGGATGCTCACAGGCAGCAATCAGGGGGTCCGCTGGGCTGCAGTCATCTTAGCGTTCCAAGCACATGTGCTCGTGGGCAGGACTCATTTCCTTGTGGACTGTTGGACTAAGGGCCTCAGTCCCTCGCTGGCTGTTGACACGAAGCTCCCCTTAGTCCCTTGCCACATGGGTCTCTCCAACATGCAAGTTTGCTTTGTCAAAGTGCACAAGCCGAGAAGGCAGTAGAGAGCCTGCTAGCAAGGAGGAGGTCAAAAACCTTTGTAACTCAAGCAGGGAAGTGACACCCATCACCTTGGCCACGTTCTATTGGTAAGAAGCAAATCACTAGCCCAGCACCACTCAAGTGGAGGGGATTAGCCTACTAGGATGTGAATACCAGGAAGAGGTCGTGAGGGGGGCACCTAAGAAGTCTGCCTTCCTGGGGGACGCCTGGGTGGTTCAGTCGGTTAAGCGTCTGCCTTCAGCTCAGATCATATCCTGGGATCCTGGGATCGAGTCCCGCGTCGGGCTCTCTGCTCAGCAGGGAGTCTGCTTCTCCCTCTGCCTCTTCCCCGGCTCATGCTCTCTCTCTCTCTGTCATAAATAAAATCTTTAAAAAAAAGAAGAAGAAGTCTGCCTTCCACTGATAGAAACAGAATTCATCAGAGTAATCCACAACAGGCTACAGGGGGTGTTCCCTTTTTTAATTTCAGCACTTAATTAATGTGTTAGAATGAAGATAATGTTAATAGAAAATGCAGAAGTAAAACATTCCTCCTGTTTATAAGCAGGACTATCTTTGGAGACAGCAAAATAAAACAAAGCAAAACAAACCCCAAGCATTAGGAACCAAATCAGTGCTCTTAGAGAGCTAAGGCCTAATGGTCTTAAACATGGTCAAATGACTAAAATTCAATTCTGAAATGTATTTATCATTGCTCCCTGCCAAGAGACTCCATTAAAAAGAGATTTCCCGTTGTTCCCTGGCCACTTGGCCCAATTTGAGAGAGAATGAGCACGTGAAAGGTAGAAAAGAGAATTCAACAAGTTTCTAGGAGGAAAGCAGAAGTGGCCAGCAGCAGGATCTCCAGCCGAGATGAGTGTGGAAGGTTTTCCTAGGAGAGTTCTGGTGAGCCGGGAAAGGCTCGGACCCGAGAGAGGTTGGAATTAATGCCACAGGAACAAACAGTGGCAGATTCAATGAAAGTCAGGTCCCCTTTGGGACCCTTATGCACAGATTGCCAGCTGCAAGCTGCCCCCTCCTCTGCCCACCCCCTCACCCCCAACCCCGGCAGATCTATCAAGGGAAAGGAAGTTAATGGAGATGGCAGATTAACCCTCTCTTCGACCTCTCCAACCTCACCGCTCAAATGACAGTGAAGAAAGCTTTATAAAAGTCTTTCTCCACAAGGGCAAAGACAACATAAGAGGATTCAGTGCCTGGACAAGGATGTTCAACAAAATGTTAAAATGTTCAAAGGTAGAAAGCAGGTGGAGGAGCATAACTGGCCAAGCAGAAGTTTTAACCTAAAACCCCGCAGAGGGAGATGCAGAGGAGAAATGAGCAAGTCCCCAGAGAGACTCAGTACTTGGGGCAGCGGGAGGGCAGGAAGAGAGCGGACTACTGCAGTAGGTGAAAGTCATTTCTACATGGAAGGGTGGGACACCCAGGTCCCCATCCCCAGCCACAGAGCCTGGCTATGTCCCCTCTGCCAGCTACAGGAGCCCAGGCTGAGGGGAGGGGCAAGAGGGCGAGAAAAAGCCAAGCGAGGGGCCAGGACTGTGGAGAACCTAGGTTCCTTCCTTCTCCTGATCCCCAGCAAGCCTACAGGCAGGTGTAGCCGGCTCAGGTATATCCTTCCCCCCACGCAGAGAACAGAGCATTCCTCTCCAGAGAAAACGATCACCCCAGAGAAAAGACACGTGAGCGGTGATGTTTATAGCCCCAGTGAAAAGGTCCACCTGCCATGAGTCCTCTCACAGCAAAGACCAGCAGGCAGGAGACCACCCAGGAGTGTCGTCTGAAGTACGGAGAGCCACAGAGCTTAGGGAAGGGGTTGTGCTCTCCCTTCGTGTGTGTTACAGCCGTCTCCTCCTGTCCTGCTGGGCACCCATTCAACAGCCTTATCTTTTGAGTGGCAGTTTGGGCCCTGGCCTGGGCGGGGGGGGGGGGGGGGGGGGGGGGGGGGGGACACCCAGGAATATCACAGATCCAGGCTGGATCCCGCGATGGTTTGTCTTGATGAGTTGCCGCCTCCATCTTTCTCAAAGCCACGGCCAGGAGCATGGCAGAGGCAGTCTGGTTTTGCTGCAGTTGGCTGGTTGGCCTGCTTTTCATGAAACGGGAGGGAGCAGTGGGCCGGTGCCCAGGCCCTGTCTAGACTGGAGCTTACTTAGAGCCCTGACGCCCAGCAGGTGTGCTCCCAGGCACCACCGACAGGCTCTGGGCGCCGCACACTTGCGAGCTTGTTCAACGTTTTGCATTTTGTTCTACTCTGACCCTCGGAAATCTTCCTCTTGTTTTTGAACAAGACTTTTTGGCTTTCTCTTTTTTATATGTTACGTGTCTTTATTATATGTTTGGAATGGAGAGGTTGGCCAAGTCGTGAACTCATTGTACCATCTTGACAGAACGCATTTTGGTTTCTAACATTACTCCAAAAAGAACGGAGAAGAGTTGATTCTGTGTTTGGGGCAACAGAACTGAAGTTGGGAATAGAATATCATAGAGACCATCAAAGACATCCAAGAGAGCGACAAGAGAGGCAAGTTGAAGGGGCCAAAACTGACAGGCATCAATAAGAAAATGATTACTGTCACTGGGACCAACTGAATCAGATTCAGACCCTGAATCCATGATGTCCAAATGGTATGGACAAAAGTGCGCCGAAGAAGTCACATGCTCCGATCTGAGTCTGTTGAAGCTTGACTCATAAAGCACGGGCTATAGAAAAGTGAGCTGGACTGTGGCACTTCAATCAACCTCAGAATCAGAGGGACCTGATAAGCAAGAGGATATTGAAAACTTAGATTCAGGGGCACCTGGCTGGCTCAGTTGTTAAGCGTCTGCCTTCAGCTCAGGTCATGATCCCAGAGTCCTGGGATCGAGCCCCACATTGGGCTCCCTGCTCAGCGGGGAGCCTGCTTCTCCCTCTCCCTCGCTCCCCCTGCTTGTGTTCCCTCTCTCACTGTCTGTCTCTGTCAAATAAATAAATTAAATTAAAAAAACAACAACAACAACAACAACTTAGGGTAGATCATAGGGAAACGAGCTGGGGTAAGAACTTTGGGCACGAACTCCATTTTCTTTGGATGGGGCTGGGGCCTTGTTGATGCCAAGGCCGGCTGAAGAACCAGGAGAGCTTGCTATCTGCAAGCATACCTCTAAACAGAGACACAGAGATCTTTAGGGTTTTTCTAGAAGGGTAATGTGAGCCCCAATATAGAATGCCAGTTGGGTAGCAAGAACTGAGACTCCAGATCCAGGGAGGTCCCACCTTATGTAAAGTCTCACTGACACATGGGAGACCCATTGAGATCTGGGGCAACAAAGGAAGTCCTATCAGCTCTTTACTTCCAAAATAACCTTATAGCTTTGGCTAATTACATCAGGAACTTATTATAGCATGTAGAGGTAGGGGGGCCTCTCTGCCTGCCTAGTTCTACCTGAAACACTTCAGAATAAGGAGAAGAAAATGAGGATATAAGAAAAGCAAAGAGAGGTACTTAGAAGCCCCTAGGGTGAAAGACTAGATGAGGAAGAAACAGTTGTATTATATTATACTATTAATTCCGGAGCAAAGAATATTTATTTATATAATCATATAATATAAATGCTTTCTGTTGCTTTTCAGCTTTTTAAATAAACCTTTAGAAAAAGTACAGATGATTTCCTTGTGATTACACAGTACAATGTTAAAAGAAAAAAAGAATTTGTGTAGAAGTAAAAGGACAGCTAGCCAAAGTCAGGGGAGGGAATGCAGATGGAGTGCTGGAAGGGCAGCCAGGGGAGCTCAGATGCAGTTCTCAAAGTGGGGTGACAAGAGACCCTATCCATTGCTAAGGCTAGGAACACAGGAACCTTTTTGAGAGCCATGGGGTAAACTCTGTTGGGCATTTAAAGTTCTATCTGGAAGGATACAAAAGAAACTAACAATCATAGCCTCTAGCAGGTGATCAGAGTGGCCGAGGAACGAGGAACAAGAATAAGGGGGGGGGGGGTAGCCTTTCACTGCAGACCCTTTGTATCTTTGAATTTTAAAACTTTTTAAAATTTTTAAGTAAAAATAAAGGTAAGTCATCAACCATCCAACTTCCAGGACTGCCTCCCACACCCTGGAAGAGCAGCACCGGTGCACAAGACCCGCCCAAGGACATTCGCTGAAGCTCTGCAGCCAAGAGCAAACGGTTGGATGCAACCGTAATGTCCCTTAGGGTGGAGATGGGCGTATTACAGGAACCATACTAGGGAATATCATGCAGTAAAGTTTCATTTAGACCTATGTTGAGGAAAATGGAAAGGTTTCCTTAATACCTTGTTGAATGAGACAAGTGAGTTAACATAGGTAAGATCCCATTTTGGGGTTTATCTAAAAATGGTATGTATATATGATCTGCATATGCACACTACGTAGTACGGAAGGGCCGCAGCAAACTTAACAGCAGTATACTTCCGAGGTAAGACTGGGCAGAGGGGCGCCTGGGTGGCTCAGTCGTTAGGCATCTGCCTTCGGCTCAGGTCATGATCCCAGGGTCCTGGGATCGAGCCCCGCATCGGGCTCCCTGCTCAGCAGGAAGCCTGCTTCTCCCTCTCCCACTCCCCCTGCTTATGTTCCCTCTCTCGCTGTGTCTCTCTCTGTCAAATAAATAAATAAAGTTAAAAAAAAAAAAAAAAAGACTGGGGAGAACAGTTTCCACCTGAGCATGTCTTACTTGAATTTGTTATGGGATCTCTGCATAACGTGTAGACTTTTTTCAGTCATTTTCTCAAAGCACAGCATTGCTCTGTCAAGTGAAAAAAGGCTTTGGAGGGGCGCAGTGAATTCACGGAATGAACTCCAGGGAGGAACCACTCTGAACATCTCTGCCTCCCTTGAGAAGGGCAAGGCTTGATCAACGTCATTTCCATGTCAAATGCCTTAAGACACAACAGCATGGTGATCTGTCCCATCTGAATCCTTAAGAGTTCAGAAAAGTGGGGGGCAAGACCTCGTATGACCATTAGCTCAAGATCATGGCATCTCTCTGTCATTGCGGGACTCAGTAAATGCTTCTCGAATGAACAACTGCCCAGACACTGTCCCCAGGAGCTGGTTTCCAAAACCCCACCCGACCTGCAGCCACAGCTGTTCATGTTCTGGCCCCGCAACCACTGTTCACAGAAACCCTGGCCCGGCAGGGGGAGGATGGGGGCGTCCAACCCTGACCGAGGGCTGCCCCCGTGACCCCTGCACAAGGACTCAGCCACCCATAAGTGTGACTGTCTCGGTTAATAACACACACATTTTAGGAAAAACCAGCAAGGTCACGGAACTTCCAACCCTATCTGGGCCTGGAGGGTCCGTGGGGCCCAGAGGCCTCTCGTCCAGAGCACAGCGATTTTGTAGACATCCACACCAACACCACCCACAGCTGCTGATTTGTTTATTGCACGAGAAACTGGCAATACCAAGGCAAGGGGGAAGGCATTACAAAACCATCTGTTGACCAACCCAGAGCTACCGAAGGGCATTCTACACAACACCTCAGTTATATACATGTATGTACACGCACGCACACACATGAACACACTCTGAATACCTAAGAGTCTCAGGCTTCCAAACCCCACACAGCAGCTTGCACCCCAACCCCCCCAGGAGAGAGGGACACTGTAGGGAAGCACAGCAAATGACTCAAGGAAAGAAAAAAGGCTGAGCTCCGGTGAGCTGAGACACTCAAATCAGCACACGCAACAGAGCAGACACAGGCTGTCCCTCCTGGGCGGCGAGGGGGGAGGTGGTGGGGGGTAAGAAAAGGATCTGGGGATGTGAGCGGGTCCTAAGAAGGCCCTGTGACTGGTCAGTGGGCCTGCCTGGGGTCCTAGGAAGCTCAAGCTAGTCTGCAGCTGGTGCTCAGTGAGAGAGCCCCAGGGGCCCAGACCAGGGAGCTCACGACCACCACCCCTCCAGCATCCCAGAGGAGCATGTTCGCCTTGCACGTCCCACACACGTCGGAGGCTGGCGGGAGCTCCAGAAACCGAGTCAGACCGTGTGCGGCAGCTTGAGGCCCTTCCGCTGGTCTCCAAGAGCATCATTTTCCACGTGCAGATAAAGCCTCACTTCCAGGCAGGATGAACATGCTCTAGGGTGGCTGGGACACACTGCATTCTCAACAGGAGACTAATGGACCTGCCTGTAGCCTCAGGGGCTGGTACGGAATGACAGGGTCATCCACCCCCACATGCTCCATCACTTGGGGCGGCCTGAATAACTACATCTAGCAAAGGAAGTTCTCTACCAAAGGTGGCAAGGTTGGGTGACACCCAGGATACCACCCCTCCCCTCCCTGTCAAGGCTTGGGGACTGGGCCGCTGTGAAGCTGGGCCGCCGGGTCAGGCCTGCCTGAGCTCACAGAACTGCTAAGGGGGTTCCTAAAAGGAGCAGCTGTTTGGGAAATTCTTGGACCAGCGGTGCCGGGTCCCTCCAGGTCCCAGGGACTCCCGGTGTACCAGCTCCTTGACAGAAAGTGACAGCGGCATACCGACATCAAAACACAAAGTAACGCTACACACAAAATGCTTCAAGTTGATACAAAAGGGAAGAGAAAGTCTGAGGGTGTTTGTTGTTTCCAACCCACTCACACCCAAGCAGCTGGTACAACCCTTTATTCGCAGGAAAGAACAAATTGTCCCGCACCGAGTGCAGAGATGGGCCTTGCTGCTCAGCCTCAGTGGCTGGGTCCTGCTGGGAAAGGCAGCGCGGGCCTCGACCCGGAGCTCTCTCCGGGCGCGGGAAGAGTTCCTCTCCCTCAGACCTCCATTTTATACAGATCACTGGAAAAGTTCTATTTAAAACAGAACCTCTTTTACTGACAAAGACCCTGGGCCTTCTCAGCCCAGAAGAGCTACCCCGAGTGAGCGGCCAGTGTCCTTCTTGCCTAACTAGCCCGTGAGAACCAGGGCTTCTGCTGCAGCTCTTCGGCACAGGGCCCCCTTCCCTGCACGCTCGTGCATGCCTAGCGCTGGTCTTAGGGGAAAAGGAGGAAGAGCTTACAGAGAGGGTCAGGCCTCCAGACTTTGCAATGGGTGACGGGGCCAAAGGTGACATGGGGGCTTTATTCCAGACTGCCACCAGTGGGTAGGATAAAGGAAGGGACAGGCAGGACCTCTTGAGGTCGGGCTCTGCTACCAGCCTGATGACAGTGTGGTCCCACGCACGGCCACCACCTGGCGGGCGGGGGGGAGGGTCCCAGGAGCTCTGTGGCCACTGGCCTCTCGGGCAGGAAGAACTCATGACTACATGTGCGCTGGGGGGTATGGGGGGGGGGCAGCCTCAGTTACTCCTGTCCGAAGCCTTCAGTCTCCTCAATGGCGTACAGCAGCTTCTCTTTCAGCTGTTCATAGCTCTTGTACGGTGGGAGATCCAGGCGGTTGAAACTGTTGAGAGAGGGAAGCACAACAGTCAGCAGAGGGAGGTCAGGGCTCCATGGCCCTGCCCCAGCCTGGCTACAGTGGGGTCAAAAGAGTTCACGTGACCGTGGCTCGACCACACCACCAAGTGGCCAGATGCCAGAACAGAGTCCTTGAGGGCCCTGCCGTGTGAGGCCTTCATGCTTCCTGTCCCTGCTCCCACCACCCCCCGGAAGGGTCAGCAAACAGGGCAGGGCAGCTGGAGAAATGGGGGCCTGGGCAGAGGACACACAGGGAAGCAGCTCTTTGTCTAGTGGAACAGAAGTGTTTGAATATTTAATAGCTGGTGAGACCATGAGGACACAGAACTGCACCACAACCCCCACAAAATCAGAGGCCCCTCCTCTCCAACCCCAGGGCCACACAAAAGTTGCCGAAGTCCCTGAAGCTGCCCCACCCACAGGGCTGCCCTCAGGAACTCATCTGGTCTGTGAGGTTCTGGCCACCTCCCACTAAAACCAGCAGGCTCACCACGTGTGACTTCTGGGCAGCCAGGTTTCCTTGCCAACCTTGTCGATGCAAAACTTCTGTGGTCCATTGCTACCTGTTACCCAAAAAGAAACAGCATATACAACAGGACCACGCCTTCCGTGGGCAGGACCTTGACTCCACCCACAGATGGCTCAGGCCCTGCCCACTGACTCGCAAGGTGGGAGCAGCCCTCAGGCCCACCCCAGGGCCCCAGCAGGGCAAGGGAAGACATACCGATGAGTTCTGCAAATCCGCCAACAGGCAGGCGGCAAGTCCCAGTGACGAACTGCAGCAGTCGGATCCTCTTCTCGTTGTCCATCTCCTTCACCACCTAGAACGAACTCCACCAGTCAGAGCAGAGCCGGGCAACCCCCGTGACCCAGAACCTTGCTCTAACCTGTGACTCCTGTCAGCCGGAACCCCTCTTTAGGGCTGAGAACACAAAGCCCGGGTTGCGTCGGGGGTTAGAGCCACCATCCTTGGAAACCCCAAAGCCGCTCCCTCTGACGGGCTGTTTGGAGGCCAGTCCCACCAGCCCATGGGACATCTCTGGTCTCAGGGGCCCCTCAAGTCAGGTATTCTTTTCCCATCCAAGTTCTGCTTTGAAAAATATACTAAGGATGGGAGTGATTGCTTAATGGGTATGGGGTTTCTTTTGTGGGGGGAGATGAAATGTTCTGGAATTAGATGGTGGTCATGACTGCATCACACTGTGAAGGGCCAATGAACCGTAATACCTTAAAATGCTTAACACGGTGAATTTCATGGGATGGGAATTTTGCCTTCACAAAGAAATTTTTATTTACCTACTCTTTCTCATGTATGCTATACTTCATAATGACAACGACAAGACTACACATATAAAAGAATCAATTCATCATATCCAGGACTCCGAGCTCATTCAGTTTCTTTGGGGACAAGCACGTGCTGTCCCGTCCCCCCCAGCTGGAAGGAAAACCACACAACCAATGGGAGCTTTCCTTCCTGCCTGCAGGCTCACCCTCCTGCCCGCCAAGGCTGACCACCAACATGTCCTGTCAAGAGCCCTGGTCACAATCCAGCTGCAACAGCTCTGTTCGTCCCAAGGCTGGGTTTCTCTTCTCCTTTCACAAAGTGAGGGGAGCATCAGAGATGAGGGAGGTGACCATGAAACACGTGTCCTTGAGCCTGAGATCGAATCGGGTCTCTTTCCTGTGGCTGACTGCTAAAACACCCCTGCCCGGACCCTTACCCCAACCCCGCTGGGACGGGCCCCAGGACCTACCTGCCAGAACCACTGGATCTGCTTGCTGTTCTTGGTGTAGTGTCGGTAAATAGTGTTCTTCTGCCAGTCGCTCATGTCTATCTCTTGCATGCCGCAAAGCATTAGCTGCAGGGAGGACAGGTGTCAGCCGCCCAGTGCCAGCCCCCTTCCCACTCACGAGCAGATCAAAGCATCCCAAACATCTTCATGATTTCTGCTGGCAGTGCTAATAACATGGGTGATACGAGTCTTGAATGTGGACGCCCTCAAAACAAGTGTGAGAAACCCAATCACAACTATCTGCCCTGCTGCCTCGGTCCCGAGGGAGTGTGAGGTTCTACTGGTGAGTTTCTCTGGAGACACAGTTTGCCAACAAAGGGCACGACCGCCCCGGAGGCACAGGCTCAGGGCGCCGGCGACCCCAGCTCTCACCTCCAGCTCTTTCTCATCAAAGTAGCGCAACCACTCCAGGGGGGCCACCTCATTGAAGCCATCCAGGAAGGCTTTGGTCTGCTCTTCCACGCCCCGGGTGAAACGCCAGTCGGTCAGCAGCCTGAAACCAAAGACCAGCCATCAGCGGAGCTGAGACGCACTGCTCAGGTGCAGCTTGGGGCCTGCCAGGAGGCTGCTGTCACAGCGAGCAATCAGCTGAGAGGTGGCTTCGGCGCACCCAGAGCCAGTGGGCTGCCGGCCCCGGGCCCGACGCCAAATGGGAGGCTGTGATCCCTGATGAAATGCCGGGGGGCCTGGGTGGAGGGTGCCCCAGAGACAGGGGTGGCTCTGGTCCCCTCCCCCCGCCCCCCGGCTCCCCAGCGCTTAAAACTCACATGATGTACTCGTCCTTGTTCTCCTCTGTCACTCGGATGCTCTCACCACCTTCCTTGAGCTCGTGGGTCGTCACCTTGCCCAGGATCTCCATGTCCTGGATGAAGTACAGCTCTAGACCACACTCTTCCAGGTTGTTCTCTCTGGGGGCATGAGAGATCAAGAGGGAAGAGGTCTACCTTAGAAGGGTCTCCCCTCATCCTGCTCTGTCACTCACTTTAGTGCTCATGGGATGCTAGGACTCACAGCCTAAATCCAGAACAGCCGCAGGAGAGAATTCTGGAGCTGCCCGACAGGGAAGCCTAGGAGCTGCGCACCTCCACAAGCACTTATAAAGCCCATCTGAGCTCAGAGCCATTCTGGCAGAGAAAATAAAGGCCAGTAAGGCCTACTCCCCAACCAGAGATCCCTCTCCTCCCAGCATGGCACAAAGGAGAGGACTCACTTGATCCAGACAATAGAGTTGTAGAATTCGGGGTCGATAGATTCCAGGTCCTTCAGGGTTGGTCTCTTGTTGAGCATCCGCTTATAGAAAGGGAGGGTGAAGCCCGTGTCAATGAACTTTCCATGGTACAGAGCCTGAGGAAGAAGAGACATGGCAAAGGGCTTTGGTCTTCTTAGGACACTGCCCGAGGCAGGCTCTTGGATGCTCCACACCAAAGCCCAACTACTGCCACCTACCCTTTCTCCCCAAGAGCAACTGTGACCTTGGGACAGTGTCTCATCACAGCTGCAGACCACAGGGGCAAGCAGAGCTGGCCTACTTAGGAACGCACTGCCTGCCCAGCACGCTTGCCCGCAGGCTCCCTGCTCTAGCAGAGATCTGCCCCACGCTCACGGACAGCACAAGCCCAGGTGGCAGCCCTGACGAGTGAGTCAGTGACGCTCAGAGCTGGGCGGCAGAGGCAGCCAAAAATAATGCAGACGCTGTCAACGGCGGGAGCTGGCGGGCCAGTGGTGAGTAATAGTCTAGGGTTTTACTGGTCTGTCCTGTCGGCTGCTGGGCCAGGCGGGTCTCTAGACCTGGGAAGAATGTGCCCACTTCCTGAGCCCAGCACCTTGGCCAAGAACTTCCAGACAAGGGGAAGGCACATATTTAGTCATGGCTCTTGTGTTCTCGCGGGCAGAGCATTCGGAAAGTCAGGAGGAAGCAAAGGAAAATTAGCAATGAAACAAACTACCAAATATGGCAGAAGGACTGTGGCTACTATGGGCTCCCCTTTCTCAACCCTGGTTCTCTACCCTCAGGAGACACTCGACAGGATGCACGTGACATGATGCCCTCCTCTATTCATACTGTGTTCCTATTTCTAGATAAATACAGTACCGTGACTCCCCTTTCCCTGATGACGATGCCTCCTACATCCTGACCAGCTGGTCTACCAGGCTCTGTTTTAAGCTAGTGTTGATTCCAAATCCCCTTCCAGAAGGCCCGAGTGTCTCAGGCAGATATTCCCTAACACTCTCACCCAAGGGTTGTGACAGACGGTGGTACCCCACCCCGCATCTTCCCTCCCCCCTGCAAGAAAGACAGCAAGTGGGCAGTGTTTGCCATGCCAACATCCTCGACAGGGTGGACGCTCAAAGTTAAGTGATGTCCATGGCCCAGAAACCCTGGGCTATCGCTCAACAAGTCCTACACAAATCAACACAAGAAAACTCTCTCAAAGCCCCTGGGGGTGCCACTGAGAGAGCTCTGAACTATCTCCAGAACTCTCTCCAGTTTTTTGCATTTCTTGTTAGGTGTTGTGTGAGGAGAAGCGTGGGGCTCAGAGACAGGGCATCCACTGTAGGTCGCTGTCGGTGTATCCGGCCTCCTTGGCTGCCGCCTCTCTAGAGATCTCACAGCCGTGCATCTTACCATAGCGATGAATCGGCCAATAAAGCGGAAGTAGGTGAGGTGGTCAGGGTTGATGGAGGAGGCAGGGTTGATCTGCAGGCAGTAATTGTTCTTCCCAGCATATTCAAATAAACAATACATGGGGTTGAGCACCTCATGGGACAGGAGGAAAAACCACTCCCTATGAGAGAAGACAAAGAAAAACAAGAGTAATGGATCCCTTCCTGCACAACTGCACTGTAGATGTGACTCTCTTCTGCTGTCCTGTTTTGGCTAGTTTGGAGACATGGGTCCCTGGGAGTCGAGCTCCACTGGGATGAACCCCTGGTATAACCTGTATTAACCGCAGGTCAGTGAGCAAGGGTGAACCAGGACAACAACTGCACTTGTAGACAGTGCTCAGGAAAGCCTCGTGCATGTGTCTGGGCTCCCAGGGGATGCATTCCAGGACTTCACATCCGTTATCCAGTGTGGCTGATGGCAAAGGAGCTTTTGGTACCCCGAGGCCACCATGCACAGTTGTGTAGGCTGTGCATTGTACAAGAGCACTATGTTAAAATATCATAGATTTGCACGTTTATTACAATATTCCTGCATACAGCAGTCAACCTGTTTTTTTTCTGATAAAACCAAAATATCATGACCATTTCCCAACATGGAAGTGTCTTGAGAAAGAGCATCTTTTCTAAATCTTGCAAAGGTGCTGTAGGAAACAGCTCCCCCCCTCCCCGTTTCCACCCTGAGTAGGCAGCATGAAATGAATACACAGTAACACGTTCCTAGGTCCTGATGCATGAGAACTCTGTAATCCGTGCTGCCTCTAGATTACAAACCTCACTCCCATTAGCTATACAAAAGGTCTCTCATTTCCCTTGCTCTTTGCCCTCCCCTCACCCTAGACCCCATCACCATACCCTTTCCCACACTTCCATGCATTTGTCTGAACCAACACCCATGCCTTGGCATCTCTTTGTGGCCTAGGTACAAGCCTCAAGCCAGAATTCAGGGTCCTTTCAGGCTTGAGCTAAACCAGCAGGGGGACATCCCAAGGGGGCCAGTCCCTGGCTGCTCGTGGCCGGGCAGACGAGGAGTCCTTCGATGCAGAGGGTGCCTCGGTATCCTGTCCGTGGTTCTACCCTGTGGTAGAACAGCATGACGTAACCTACCATAGGGTAAAACCACTGGCAGGACACAGAGAGACAGACACACACGGGGTGGGAGCCACACCACCAAGCAGAGCCTGGAGAGAAGGTCACCATGGTCACCACAGAAAAAGAGCAATTGATCCACAGGGGCCAACAAGGAGGGCAGGGCCACCAGCAAACAGAGGACCAGAAATAAGTGAACCCAACACCAAGAGAGATGTCCCCACACCATGAGAGGTCAGTGAGCTGAGCAGTCACCGCAGGCCAAGGTGCTCCTTCTCCCTGCCAGGGGACTTCAGCCCCATGATCCAAGGCAACGTTTTGTCAAAGAGACTGTTAACTTTTGCAGGTAGGCTGGGGTGAGGGCAAGACAATGCTTTTAGGCTCTTTTTATGGATACATCAGCCATTTTAACTTTATTGACCCTATGCACGTGATGTGTAGTGAGTGCTGATCAAGGCCCTCTGGATGGTGACACAACTTGCATATGGCACGCACACACCAACACACCAGATTCAACCTGGCCCAGCTGCCTCAAGAACAGAAGCCCAGGGTCGATTTCGACCGGAAACCATAGGACACCAATATTTAACCACTGCCCACTGGTGCAGCCAGACTGGTTCAGGTACAGAAATCATGTACCACTGTCCCTCTGAAGCGCCCAGCCTCTCCACAGACCAGTAACTCAAGGGTTAATGCCCAGCCCACAAGGGGACCCCAGGACGTGGACTGGCCCTACCCATGCCGACTCCTGAAGGTGCCTCAGAGTTTTGGGAACCGATCTGAGCAAGGGGGAGGCAGCTTTCTGGCCGCGAGCACTAGAGCCGGGGGAGATGGGGGCAGCACAGCCTTCCAGGGGCGCTGAGCTCACCTGGCGATGCCCCCGTAGTCCAGGCCCTCCTCACCCCGCATGATGATGTAGAGCCGGCGGCGCAGGTCGTAGGGCTTCATGTTCATGATCTGGGGAGACAGAGCATCGTGGCCAGCCTGCCACTCCCCGCTTCCATGGTGGACCGGGGGCAGGGGGCAGGGAATTCTAAGTCCTGCTCTTCCGCAGACACTTGTCACCAAGGCCCACACCCTGGAAACTCTACCATGTGGGGCTAACAGGCCACATGATCGAAGATGGGGTGGTGTGAGGGGGCCTTCTGCTCGCTGGGTCTTAGACACCATGATTATTCTCTAACCTGTTGGAAAGAATCCTCGAAAAGCGTCTGCCTGGAAACACTGATCTTCACATGGCTGGGGAGGGCATTTGACTGAAAAAGAAAAAAAAGGAAAAAAAGAAAACCAACCCTGAATCAGGACCTCAGTGGTCACTATTCAGTCGGGTCTCCTGTCTGTACAAACAGGCTTCCCCGTCTCCCTGGGCAAGTGGCGGAGAGCCTGGTACCCCAGAAATGGGAGCTGGTTGTCGGAAGACGATGTCTGACAATGCTCAGGGCAGGACAAGTAACCGGCCCCCACCCGGGACGCAGGCATCTCAACACCTCTGCGAGACTGGGAAATCATGCCAAAGTAACTCAGTCAACCCCAGTGTCTGGGGGAGGTCCGGTCCCAGCACTCACGTGGCAGAGGAAACGGAACTGGTGATACTTCCACCGAAAACTTCGGTCGTAGGCACCAGGGGAACCTTGCTTCGTCCTGGGGAGAGCAAAGATGTTCTAGAACCCACGTGATTTCTCAAAAATTAGCAAAAGTTAGCCCTGAGGAAAGCTGATGCTATGTTAAAGACCAGAAAGGCGGGCATAAAAGAAAGGAAATAACTGCCATTTCTGCAGACAGATTTGAGAAGTAAAAACAAAAACCAGAAATAAAGCCAGACCTCTTGCTTTTAGAGAAAGACCACTAGTGTTATTCCGAATAAAGAGTACAGCCCCCCTCCCCACTCCTCCAGATCCTCCTGCCATCCCCTCTACTGTGACCCCAAAATTAGCCACCAGAGGGCAGTAAAAGGAGAAAGACAAGGATAAACCTGGACCCTGAGAACAGATACTAAGGCGGCCTGTGGGAAGTCCTTACCCAGACTCAAACCCTGGGCGAGGATCCTTAAAGGTGGTGGTGCGTGTATTGTGGTCCACAAAATAGCGTACCCCTTCACTGGTGTACTTCATCTCCCACCCCGGGGGCAAAGCTGGTTCCTGGATCATCCTGGAATCACAGGAAGAGAGGAGTTATGAGCCGAGCTCTCCTTCTGGGCCTCAATGCTTAGGAGGCTGGGGTTCCCCAGCTGCTGCTTTCTCTCTGCTTTTACCCGGGCTCCGCACAGCCCTTGAGGGTGGCCCTTGAGGAAAGGCACCTGGTACCACCCAAGTCATGAGGACAGTTCTGGAGCAGAGAGAGGTCATGTACCAGCTCTGGGTAGATGGCCGTGGCCTGAGTGGCCAACCAGCAAGCGTGAGACTCCACACGCCCCAACCTAGACTAGCTTCTGGAGGGTGGGGGTGCAGAGGTTCCCTCAAACCTCTTGAAATCACACTATTAGCAGCCTGCACAAGTGGCACAGAGACCAGCGATACCTGCCAGTCGGGCCACTCTCTATCCATCAGGAAGGTCAATTTAAGAAGCCACGTTCAAGGCTCATTAAGCAGACACTATATGGTAAGGGTCTTGGGGCACTGGTGTGTAGCTAAAGATCCCAGAATATTGACCAGAGAGGACCAACGCAGTGCAGGGCACCTGGCCCACCCCGGAGCTACACGGGGCCTGCACGGGGCCCACCCGGCCCGAGTCCTTACCCCTGGGTCCGAGGGTCCTCCCACTGGGTAGTGCGTGTGTTATGGTTCACGTAATACACCCGTCCATTGTCCTGTCTCTTCTCTGCCATGGGAGAAGAAAGAAAAGAGGACAATCAGCTTGAAACATCTGGAGCCCACGTCCACTCCCCTCTGGCTCCCACCTCCGGAGAGCACCAGGTCCGAATTTCTGCTCCCGTTCCCCACCTGTTAGAGAAGTTTAACCGCTGAAAGCCTCGCTCACTCACATCTCTCACTGTAAAGAGGACAAAGAGAATCTTTCCCTATTGGGGAGTGGGGGAAGGATAAACACATTTCCAACTCGAGATCCAGCACTGTCTTTGGTTGGTTGATTCGTTGGAGGGAAGGGGGCGGTGTGGCAACAGGGAGGGGGAGCAGCCCAGCTGAAACCCGAGGCCTAATTGCATCCAGCTGTGTGCAAAGTGGAGGCACGGCCAGGCTCCCCCCAAGCCCGGTCCCCACCCCAGTCCCTCATGGGCTGGTCTCTGGTCCTGCAACTGCTCCATCCAAACAGGGTCTCTGGGGGGGCGGCTGCATTTTCCTTCATATCCTCTTGATCAGCGCTCTGTACCACAGGGCCTATCTACCGTCCACCTTATCTCTTTCCCCCTGCATAAAGGCAAAGCTTTGTTCTAAAACTCTCACATCTCAGCAAAACCGCTACGCCGCACGTGTGCATTATAAATGCCTAGGGCTGCGGGCACTTACAATGCCCACTTGTTCTTACACCTAAGTGTGTGCTTCGGGCCACGGCAGTGTTTGGGGGTGCTCAGACATACTGCCCCTGTCCTCTGGACAATCCTTACTCTCTCCCCTCTCTTGGGGCTTGGGTGCTCACGGATGGGAGTCTGGGCAGACCCAACTCTAGCTGGTGATTCCGGGCTTTAAGAGGTGTTGAGAGGGGTGCCCCATCAGGTCCAAGTGGATGACAGGCTGCGAACCCAAGCAAGGTCACCTTTCCCAGGAAGTTCTTGAGCCTTCAAATCTGTTTCTGTCCCCCAAACAAATGATGCAAATGGCCCTCCCTCTTTTACAATGAAAGGGTGAAATTAAAGAAATAAAAATAATTAGTTCCAGAAGTGAGGGGGAAACCAAAAGCTAAAAAAGGCACAGAACCGAGGAGCCCACTCCTCTCCCCTCAAGCATCAGGCTGCAACGTTCTCAGGAAAAACCCAGGGTCTTGGACTCTCTGCCTTATGTGGTATCCGTTACTTGACAGAAATTTTTAAAGCACAGACAAAAGGAAAGAAAGAAGATGCCCAAAATTATGACAGAGCTACTATCACCTCAGCTCAGTTTATGGGACTGTCACACAGAAGGCAGGCTTCCCAAGAAGGTTCTGAGGAAAAGGAGAAGCCGCTCCCATCCCAGAAGCTTCTGCTTTGAACTAGATCCTCCGTGTCTGCTCTGCCAAGGGTCAAAGCCAATGCTAATCATCAGGCCGGGAGATCTGTCCAGCCGGCCTGGGGCCTATGCACCCGCTGCTGTGGGCGGAGGTGGGGGCTACTGGAACTGCCTCACTGCATACAATTTCATAGTCTGAGGGCTGGGAAAGTCCTGAAGTGAGCATCTAGCTTGCCTCCTTTGGGAAGAAGCAGACTTGGAAGCATTTAGTCACATGTGCAGGGTCAAGGCAGCTGAAGAGATGTGGATCTAAACCCAAGGTGTCCTGACCCCTGGGTGTAGGGAGAACCGTGGGGTCTCTCCTGGAGGAGCAGAAAGGGACCTAGGACGGTGAGCAGGAGAGCCCCGTAGATTTGATCGCAGGCTCCCACTAAATGCAATTCTCGCTCGGTTCTGCTGCTCTTCCGGTTCGCTGAACTCTCCTTGGGAAGGTGGCCCTGTCCCAGCCCTGAAAAAGCCAACACAGAGCCCAAAGGATCTGCTTAGGGAGGTTCCCTGGCCCTCGGCCGGATGTTCTTTCTTCTCAGTTTCATACGAATATAAGCTTGTGTGTTTTCCTGGTCGTATGTAAACACCGCTGACTTTGCCATGGCTCCTCTTCCCTTCTCAGACATTCCACACTTGGCTTCTGGGAGCTCTTTTCAAGGCGCTAAAGCTGCTCTTACTTGGTGACCATCATGTAACAGAACCCGTACAGAAATCAATCATTTGACGCTATAGATCCACGAACAACTCTGGGTCCCTGGCTCCAGGTCACAGCGTCTATTGGCTGCCAAACACCACCACGGATTCTTGCTTAATCTGAAGCGTTCTCCCCTGCCTCGCCTGGGATCCTGTGTTCGACTCCTCAGACTTGACTGGCTGCTGATCTCTGAGATACCAGGGACCTTTTATCAGTTCAAAGAGCCAGGTGGATGATATTTGTGCGTAAGGGATTCCCTAGCTGAAAATCAAAAACTGTCTGGATGCCCTACTAACCAATATGTCCCCCTAGAAGGTCTACAAGGTCCTTCCAGGGCTCTGGAATGCAGTGGTAATTCACTAAGTGACACCGTGTGGGCCCCAGGAGGGGGGTGATGCAACCTGGTAAATTACTACCAGGGAGTAGTGTGTCTGTACCAGGGGGTTCCAGCTCAAAAGCCATACTTTTCCAGTTCATGCTTATCCTATCATTGTCCGCTTCTCCATCTTTATTGGGGACCGTGCCCCTGCCCAATTTTATACCACATGTGCACACCACCAAATTAGCATCTACTGTCCTCCACCGGCCCAAACAATACATTAAATCCGACACCTGCTGATTCTTGCAAAAAACTGCCCTCTTCCACCCCCAGGGACTCTTTCTGTACTGGCTCAGAGCTGCAGAATGCACTGAGTCTCACCATTTCTCATGACCCCTTTGTGCATAATCACTCCTTCCCAAAATAGCCACAAAGCCCATAATTTCTCCCAAGTCATAGACATCCATCCTTCTAACTCACTATTGGCAAATCACACACCGGAGCTAAAATTCTCCAGTTGACAAGGAGAATCCAGCATGGTACTATTAACCAGCAACGATGCACTTTCACTGAGTTGCCGCCCGGCGCTCAACTCTCTCAACTGCTTCCCTCTGGCCTCTTTCACAACTGTGTCACAAAGAAAAAGGGTGGCTTTCTTTAGTCAAAATTAGGCTGAAGTCCTCCAACATCTCAGCTGCAAAGCAAGTTTTGGTGGGGTGGCTCCTTCCAATCACACAGCCACAGACCTGAAACCAATGCACCAGCACATAAGCCGGCGCCAGAATGTCTTAGTCAATGACAGGTCGGATGGGTGGGTAGACAGTTCAAGGTCAGGACCAAAACCCATGGCCGCCCAGGGGCTCTGTCCGCAGGGTCACACTCCTTCAGCCATGGCGGGTGAATGCTCCAAGGGTGCAGGGGAACTCAACTGCCTTCCCAACCTTCCAGCTCCAACGTTTGCAACTGCTCAGGCTTGGCCTCCCCACAGAGCGTGCTGGCAAGAAGCGAAATGGGCAGCTGAGGGCTGGGAGTGAGGAAGCCGCTCCGGGAAAGACGGGGAAGACGACAGAGCACAGTGGGGCATCAGCTGACAGACGGCTGAGCACACGGAAGAACTCGGTACTTACCCCAGCCAGGAGGGAGGGGGCCCAGTGGGTCATGGTCAGTCGAAGTACTTGAAGACTAAACACAAGAAACACAGCAGAACACAGAGGTTAAAAAAAGCCGCCGGTTAAAAATAAGTCGATCGATAAAAATAAAAATGCCAAGGACTCATTTTCATATTTGAGCACTTGGTACACAGGCTACAGTGGGGCCTGAGGTGACATCCCCTCCTCCCAGAAGTTTTTCTCCAAAAAGAAAAACCGAAAAAGAACCCCCCACACGGAGGGCCCTCACAGGTTTTGGAGAGGGCGGAGCGAGGGGGAGGAAGATGCGTGCAGGGGAAGGTGGGCCAGGGCTGTGGAGGCAGAGAGCCGGCCCCACGAGTGGCAGAAGGGCCTGGGCCCGACGGCCCCGCAAGCTCGGCCGGTGCCTCTGCTCTCGGCTCCGGCTCCCCGGCGGCCAGGGCGACTGAAATCACCACCACCTCCAACTTTCTCCAAGAACCACACACGGGAGGGGAAAAAATATCGCAGGCCTTTCCAATGAAATCATTCCCACAAGCCCTGCCCACGCCCAGAGCTTCCTGGCTGGGGGCTGGGCCCTCCTCCCTCCACCTCCCTCCTGGGTGCGCTGGCAGAGGGAGCAGCCGTGGTGTGCAGAACCGGCCCAGACTGAGGGCACATTCATGCCCCAGGCCCCTCACCTCCCCCAGGAATGTTTTGCTTCCCTTCACAAAGCACCTTTATTCTCCCCCAGCCTGAACCTGAAGTTGCTTAGTGTTCTGTGTGCGCCTGTCTGGGGAGGTGGGGCGGGGGGCGAGGTGGCAAGCGAGCAGGAAAGACAGGAGAAAGAAGTGGGGGGGCGGACTCCAGGCCTTCAGGGTCACTGTTTACATTCGCACCCCCCCAGCCCCAGCCTAATTCTGCTGGGAGATCCCTGGGGCAGGGCTGCAGTGGACGGAGAGCTCTCATATCCTGCAGGGAAGGGGGCTGTTGTCAAACACTCTTCATAGTTAAATAAGTCTTGTTCCGTTGTTCCACACTTGCTTGCTTGCTTTTTTTTCTTTTCTTTTCTTTTTTGCTGAAGCATTTTTATTTCACTTACTAAAACTTAATCGTCGCATGAAGGGATCAAGTTCTCAGTGCAGACTTCGGGCTGCCCGGCTGGCTCTGTCTGGGGGCGACGGAGCCACACATGGGCAGGACGATGAATGCGGCTCAGTCTCGGCTTGAGAAAACATTGGTGGAACTCAACTGCCAACGCACACGCGCCCCCCCCTTCACAGCCGGCCCCCCGCCCCCAGCTGAAAGGACAGAGAAACTTTCTTTCCAAGGTGACAACACAGGCAACTCTTCCAAAGCAAGTTCCAACAGAGATGTTTAAGTCTTGAAACCATAGGTTCCTTGATGGGACAGAGCCCCCTTTCAGCAAAGGGCCACCTGCCCAGCAGAATGAAACTGCACGAAGGTGTGGGAAGCTGGGCTGTGCGCGCTTTAGGGCCCCCGTTACCGTCGTCCTAGAGGACGTGCTCAAACTACCACCCCAACTCAGATATGTCTGATGGCTACTGAAAGGGAGCTCCCAGAGGTCATTCTGGTAAAAGTGCGGGGGGTGGGGGTGGGCTGCAGCATCTCCTAAAACCCAAGTTCCCCCAACCTTGTTAACACAGAAGAGCAATAGCTATAAAAAACATTCGGTAACAGAAGGAAAGGAACTAACTTGTGAAATACACATGCATTTCAGATAATGAAGCCAAATAGAACTCAGTGGGTCATAAGCTGTAGCAAAAGGGAAGAAATACAGAAAAGGTCATTTTAAAAAAATGAAAGAAGCATTCAGAGCAAAACTGTTCGCTGCTTCAAGTCTTTTTCTTTTTTTTTTTTTTGAATGAGTGGATAACCCATAAAGCAGTCATGGGCTCCAGTGGGAAATTAGCTTCCAACTGGTACCAACTGGGCTTCAGTGGACTGATGGTCATCTTCTGCATAACTCGACAGATCAACAGACCAATCTTTACTGACAGCCTCCGTGACCCTCATTGAACTAGAAACCAAAAAATATTTATCAGCTATCAAATATTTCCTTTTCCAACACCATGGCACCTACAGTGTAGGCACAAACTTAAAGAAAAGCCAGTCAGATGCTCCCACTCAGAACTTCCGGGGAACAGCAAGAAAGCACGAGGTCTGTTGGAAATGACTCACTGCTGCGGGAGAGTCCACAGTCCTCGGGAGCAACAAGTGTTTAATGGCAGCACAGCAGGGCAATGTCCTGCACAAACTATTCCTTTGCCCAGCCTACCCCTGGTTTCTGCCGGAGCTTGGTTCTTCATCATTCTGTTCATTCATTCTCATTTGGTAAATTCCTTTTTTGCCTAAGTTTAACCAAGTGGATTTCTATGATTCATCAAAATCAACTACGACTTGTATACAAAGCACAGGGAGGAGAATAAAAAAACTATCAACTCTTGTCTTTTTCTTTCTTTCTTTCTTTCTTTCTTTCTTTTTTTAAGTAGGCCCCATACCCAGCGTGGAGCCCAATGCAAGGCTTGAACTCCCAACCCCTGAGAACAAGACCTGAGCTGAGATCGAGTCCGACGCTTAACTGATTGAGCCACCCAGGTGCCCCAACCTTTTTCTTGATCCTTGCCTTTTTTTAAACTTCATACAATGTTGGCTCTCTTTCACTGTACTGTTGCTTTTTAAAAAAAATTTCTTTGGCATTGTCCTATTCTCATCCTATCAAATCCACACACCCCCAAAACCTGTGAAAAGGGGAATAGAAGAGGAAGCAAGAAGGAAGGGAAAGTGACCAGAGATTGATAAGCATGAACAATGCATGAGAAGGAGTCAATGAAAGCTGACATTCACAACAATTTGACCGCTTGCAGTTAAAGCAAAGCACTTAACTATTTTGGACATTTCTTCCCTAATGTACATAGTACAACTTGAAAAATAAGAAAAGGAAGTGGACAGAAAGAAGCCAAAGAGAAACAAAAAATAAGAGCTACACACCATGGCCTGAAAACCAAAACCCCACATCTCCAGTAAGTCAACCAACTGCCCCTTCTCTTCTCCCACATTTCCCCTAAAATGAGTGATCCTAAGTATTGCTTGGAGCACAGCCAGAGAAGCACAGAGAAAGGGGCATGGAGGGATTACAGTCGGAAGAAAGATCCTGGGATATGCAGGTGACTCTTAGCGACAAGACAGTTTCCTTTACCAGTAGGAACAGAAAGCAACACTACTGAATTATTTTCCTGGTAACTGTCCCTCGGTTGGGACATCTGAGGTGCAGGCCCCGAGCCAGACAGCTCACGTTGAGTTCAATTCCCCCAGGGACTAAGCACTAAGTTCCAGTAATATTTTAAGATACAAAGTCAGAAATAAAGAATGTCTAGCAAATACAGCCGACGGCAAGAAAGGCTCTGGGAAGGGCATAAAGGTTACTGTGTAGAAGGCAGGCTCCTCTTTTAAGGATCTACCCCATGGGTGCAGAACAAAACCCAGGTGTTTGAGAGTTCAATCCAAGGGGCTCTCTGCAGAGTAAGAAATGAGACTTGTCTGTTTCTGGATAATGCAATTTGGCATCCACACATTAGGAGCCACAGAATGATCTTTTTCAGTCCTGAAGACACTGGCTACCTCCTTTGGTTCTTTTTTTTTTTTTTTAAGATTTTATTTATTTATTTGACAGAGAGAGAGAGAGAGAGAGTGAGAGAGGGAACACAGCAGGGGGAGTGGGAGAGGGAGAAGCAGGCTTCTCGCAGAGTAGGGAGCCTGATGCGGGGCTCGATCCTAGGACCCTGGGATCATGACCTGAGCTGAAGGCAGACGTTTAATGACTGAGCCACCCAGGTGCCCCCAGACTGTGGTTCTTAAGGGAGGACCAAAGCTGGGGTAATGGGAGTGCCTTGGAAACAGGAGTAGGCACAATGCACTCTAATGGGCGGGCATCCCCATGGAACCGCAGTAGGATCACAGAAGAGCGGGCATAGCGAAACTGTGAGGGCAGAACACAAGTATGTACATGATGCTCACAAGAAACAAAGGCACGCTGGGGCATCAAGAAATGGAAGCATATCAGAAATAAGGGAACAATGGGCGCCTGGGTGGCCTCGGTCGGTTGGGCGACTGCCTTCAGCTCAGGTCATGATCCCAGGGTCCTAGGACCGAGTCCCACGTCGGGCTCCCTGCTCAGGGGAGCATCTGCTTCCCCCTCTCCCTCTGCCTGCCTCTCTGCCTACTTGTGATCTCTCTCTATCTCTCAGTCGGATAAATAAATGAAATCTTTAAAAAAAAAAAGAAAGAAAGGAACAATAAGAGAAACTGAAAAACGTGTGTGATGAGGCAGACGGCAGGAAGGAACTGTGGGAGACTGTGATGTGGGGTTCCCCTGGCTTCCATCTTGAACTGCATTTCGTGTTCTCTCGAGAGCAAGCGGAGAAGAACGAGGTCTTGGTTTCAGCCCAGCAGCAGCAGCAGGAGGGGAGGGGAACCCACTGGTACTGTATCAGCTCTTAAGTCTTCCGAGTCAGACCCTGGGCCAAGGCCAAACCCCAAAAGAACTGTATGAAAGCGACTCTTCTTACTTACAGCCAGGACATGGCACCGTAGCAAACGAGGGGCAAAGCAAATCCAGGGGAGAGGGAAGTCAACAGAGAGACATTGAAAGCTGACCCAAAAAAGATTCCTAACACGTTTTTCAATATGAATCTTGTTTCACAGAGAAAAGGGAACAATCACCTCCATCCAGAACCCTCCTGAATCCCAGCCAAGCTGAGAAAACCAGTTTGGAGTACTCAAGAAAAAAAATGTTTCCTTCAACGGGACCCTCCAAGGTGAAGTTCAACCTCTGCGTGCCCGGGATGACGCTGCCAGAGCGACAGAGGTGGGCCGGAGAAGTGGATGTTCCAACAGACCGAGTGAATCTGACCTCCAGAACCTGCCCTCTCACACACCAAACATCTCAGTCAACCGACAGGACATATCTGGTGCATTGTAAAGCAAAAAAGATTTCTTTAAGAGATTTTTTTTTTTTTTGAAATTAGAGAAGCTGAGTAAGCAGGGAGACAAAATGATTGTGAGACTCCTAGAACGTGTCCTTGTCTCTAAGTCAAAAGCCAGAAATGCCCGGACCTTCCTAGTTTTATAGCCACGACCACCCAAAGAGCAGGTAAAGTCTTTGGGGCCTAGCTCTGGAGGAACAATTTCTGAAATGCAGAGAATGACTGGATTCCATCCAGTTTTGAAACATGCCAGAAGTGGATGCCAGGCAAGTGTGAAAGGGGCTGTGGAGTGCAAGCTGGGCATAAGAACCCCCAAGGCATGGATTAGAGACAGGCATTCCAGCTGACCTCGACACAACATAATGTGACAAACATCGCGCTTTCTGTTCATTCATACTAAGGAAACTGAGGTTCCTCATCAGTTTACTCGCTGTATGATGAGCATCAGCCCCCACAGAGAGGAGAGGAGACAGGCCTGCCCAGGGGGATGACACCATCCTCTATGATTGATGGTGTAGCTCCTGCTTTGGGTTAGCAGAGAAAAAGCTGCAAACAAAGTTGATAATGAATGCTACTTGGTTAAACGGAATTAAAGATTTTCTGAGCATCTAACTAGGAAAGTATCTAATTTAGAAATGGGTTGTGGGCTTAGAGTTTATTTCAAATAGAAATAATGTTGACTAAGCACGGGGATTCAATGTTGTGGACCAGGTCAAAAAGTTTCCAGCCTCTAATCCACCACCTGCTATAATTCTAGGCAGATCCCAAGCTTCATGTTCAAGGTGCCCTGAGAATATGCAGAGTTCCAGTTTGGGAATCCCCCTATCCCTACCAAAGACGCTGTGTGGCTGGGTTCCACCAGCCACCAGGTCACTGGTGGAGGCTCTAATGGGATGGAAGGTGAGGCTAGGAGGGTTCCTGAAGGGACACAGTACAGGACGCCATTAGACAGTTAATCTGGGACCCTAGCACTCTGAATTCTGTTAAGTAGGAAATTTAAATGCTGTTCTGTCGATAATGAGTACAAAAAGCTTCAAGCCAGTGATTAAAATGGCAGTGATAGGGGCGCCTGAGTGGCTCAGTCGTTAAGCGTCTGCCTTCGGCTCAGGTCATGATCCCAGGGTCCTGGGATCAAGCACCGCATCGGGCTCCCTGCTCCATGGGAAGCCTACTTCTCCCTCTCCCACTCCCCCTGCTTGTGTTCCCTCTCTCGCTGTGTCTCTCTCTGTCAAATAAATAAATAAAATCTTTAAAAAAAATAAAAATAAAAAAATAAAATGGCAGTGATAAATGCAGACCAAAGCCCCTCTTCCTTAAATCCTTCACAGCGACTTTTAAAAAGTGATCAAGTGACAGTGACATTTGAAGACCACTCTGCTGGGAACAGGCAGTACAGATCGGAGAAGAGAGCAATGCCAACAGAGAGAACAACTCAGAGGCTGCCCTAACTGCTAAGTTGGAAGGGACAGAGAAAAATCAGGAATCAGAGAGAAGGAAGTTGAACTAGATCAAGGGTCAATAAACTTTTTCTTCTATGGGACAGACAGTAAATATTTTAAGCTTTATAGACTATATGGTCTCTGCTGTAACTACTCAACTCTGTTGTTACAATGTAAAAGCAGCCAGAGTCAATATCTAAACTACCGGGAGTGCTTCTGTGCCAATAAAACTTTATTTACAAAACAAAGTGAGGGCCAGTCTGGCCCATGGACCATAGTTTGCCAAGCCCTGATTCACATCAATTTTAAAGGTCCCTCTATCCTTGAGAATCTGTCAAATAAGAAAGATCTAAAGAAAAACAATAGCAGCAATGAAAAGGATTTGGGTGGCTGTTTTGTTCTGAAAAGCTGAGGTACGGGAGAGATCACAGTTGACTTTCAGGTTTCAAATTAGAATAAATGAGCTTGGAAGGAGGGGCCAGGAAAGAGATCCAGTCTCGGAAGAAAGACGGTAAATTGGGTTTCAGGTATCTTGATTCCTTAAACACAGAGGCTAGACAGTGAGTTACTAAATTAGAAATAGTGGAATTTGAGGAATTTCACGGCGATGCGTAAAATCTCCAGAGCAGTGATGTTTCGAGCCACGGCTTCCCCGTTCACCAAACAGGTCAACGGCTACTGTGTGAGGAAGCACATTCTCCGGCGCCAGGAGGCTCCACACCGTCGTGGCGAGCCCCTGCCCTCTCACCTGGTAGAGGAATCTTTGGCTGAAGTGCTGCATGGCGCCCTGGAGCTGATTGCGCTGGGACTGCCACTGCTCGTAGTTCCGCACGTACTCGGCTGTGGGGCGCTGCCAGGTGGTGGTCCGAGTGTTGTGATCCACATAGTAAAACCTGCCTCGGGGGTCTGTGCGCTTTTCCCAGCTGGAAACATCAAGCTCAGAATGAATACAGTGACCAAATTCCAGAGAAATCTCAGGGTGGCTGGCAAGGAGGGACTGAGGGAGGGTTAAGCATGGGGTCTGGGCAGGCAAGCCCCAGTCATGGAAGCTTCTGGGGCTTACAGGATTAAAGCAGTCATTTGTGGTTGCCTCCTCACCATTAGCTGCTGATTTCCATTTAGGAGATCCATGTTGTTCTGGGGAAGGTGACTCTATTCCCAAGTGCAGAGGTGAGCAGCTGACTGGATCAGGAGTGGGTATGTGACCTATGTTGAGCTTAATCAGGGCAAATCTCATGACTTTTGCTAGGAATTCGAGGAAAAATATAGTCTCTTCCTTGCCAGGTATGACTGAGAAAGCATGCAGTCCTAGGAGGCGCTGGCTGCCATCTTGGACCCAAATACAATATGAAGCTGACCCAACAGATGGCAGAGTAGAAAGACAAAACAAAAAAAAAGCCAGCCCCTTGGTGATATTTTTGAGTCACTAGATCAGGCTTCACTTGAAACGAGGATCTACATCTAGAATTTTCAGTTATATTAGCCAGTGAATTCTCTTCATTATTTAAGCCAATTTGGATCCCAATTTTTGTTACTTGCAACAGAAATCATCCTGATATAAAGTGCCAGTGAAAACATGTTGCATGGTCGTGAGAAGAAGAGTTGGTATGGACAACAGCAGGATTCTCTACAGTATTTTTAGTGAGAAAGCAACCTTTCCAAAGTACTAAAATACCTAAAATACCCATGGGCAAGGCAAGGCTAGAACAGATGGTAAAAATCTTCAACTGTGCTTGGTAGGTATAACTTGATTTGCACACACTGAGGGAAGAAGTGATCAAAAGAAAGTAAGAGAGGGAACTTTATGGAATGATGGAAATGCTTTAACATTTTGATGCAGTGTAAGACACGAATGTATGCATATGTCCAAACAGCCAACTATGTACCTGAGATCTGTTTATCTTATTGTACATAAATCATACTTCAATTTTAAAAAGTGAATTTGAATCTAATCATGCCTCCATATCTAACTACCAGTTTACAGGGAAGACAAGGGATAGAGGAGCATGTTACCCAACACCTCAATGTCACATCAGTTACATCCAGAATATGAGAAATTCTACAAATGCCAATGATCTTCAAGAAATAAATGGTCAGAAAAAAATAAGAAAGGGTGAGGAACTTACAGATTAAGAGAGACTTATGAGACATAACAGCCAAAAGCAACATGATGGTCTTGAGTTTGAATCTGACTCAAATCAACTGTAAAAACATTTTTAAGACAACTGGGGAAAACGGAACACTGACTGGGTATGACATGAAGGAAATATTGTTAATTTTGTTGGGTGGGACAATGGTATTTTAGTTTAGTTTTTCTTTTTTTAAAGTAATCTCTACGCCCAACATTGGGCTCAAACTCACAACCCCAAGATTAAAGATTGCACGCTCTACCGACTGAACCAGCGAGGCGCCCCTAGTTTTGTTTTTTTTTTTAAACCCTTATCTATTAGAGATGTATGTGATGAATAATGGTTCAAAGTATATGACATCTGGGATTTGCTTTAAAATTTATCAGTCCCCTCCCTTGAAAAGTGGAAGGTCAGATGAAACAAAATGTTATTCATTGTCAGGACCAGGTGGTGGTTACAAGGGATTCATTGTACTACCCTCTCCAATTTGGTGTATGGCTGATGTTTGCATCATAAATTTGAAAGGGGGACAGGGACAAAAGGGGCTTTAAAAAGATAATAGATACCAATGAAGAAAACAGCATTAACCCAATACAAAGGGAACCAATATGGATTACACTGTATGTGTTGGAAAGTCTTTGTTCCCTAACTATCTTCTCATTTATTTCATCTTCTCCAAATCCTTATCTTACTCACATGGCTACCATGCTTTGGTCTGGTACCTTCCTCAATTTTCAGGGTTAGCTTCTTAACTGACTTTTTTTGGCCACCTCTTCAATGATTCTTTTAACTCAAAGCCTCTCTAAAAATGGCTTCTCTTTAAGGAGTTCCCAGTCCCGATGGCCAGTGCCCACCCTGTGTCTGGATTCTGCCTGCTAGACTGCTTTGCCTTCACGACTTACTGTCACTTTGGACTCAACTAAATGCCACAGCTCTCTCCCTAAACCTGAGTCTTCCCCGGTCTTCCTCCCGCTAGTCCTCCTCCCAGGGGTGAAGCTACCCCATCATTCCTGACGCTCCCCTTCCTGCTGATGTGAATTAACCATTCAGCCCAAGGGCTTCTTAAGGTTGTCACCTGCCCTTGACTTTCCATTTCTCTGTCCAACTATACAGGAACAAATCTCCCCACTCTGAGCCAGCCTATAAACTGCCATGGGGATAATCATACCAGAGTGCCCCCCCCACCCGCTTGTGTGTGATGCTCCTGCTCAAAAACTTCAACTGACTCCCCACCACCCTTAAGTCAAAAACCCAAATTAGTATTCAAGGTTCACAACAAACTGGAACCTTCCCACCTTTCTCATAAATCCTCTCAACTAGTGATTTTTATTTTTCTTTTTTTATCAAAGAAATCATGTATCAATAGTTTAAAAATACAAATAGTTCTAAAGGAGGTACAATAAAAAAATAGCATCTCCTTCCCTACCTCTCCCCATTGCTGATTCCTGCTCCTCAGAAACAACAACTTTCAATTCTCAACTGCTTCTTCTATTTACAGCCATATTTCTGAATAACATGCTTCTTCTATTATGTCTTGATTTCTGTCATATTAGACGTTACTTGTGAACCTTCCACTGTCAGAGCTGAGCATTTATTATATCCCACCCCACAAGACACACAGTGCCCTCTTCTCCCCCAAGACTCCCAATTTAAAAAAATCATCAACTCAACATTCAGAGTTTGTATTATGGCTTTGTAGAATACTAGAAATACATTTCCTTACTTGTACAACTTTTTCTTTTTTTCTGCAGTTAAAGAATTATGTATTTCATTCTGCTTGGTTTTCAAGAACCTATCACTACTGCCCCACCAGATTCTCGTAGCACAGGTGGCCTTTCAGTGTGAGTTAGATGTGCCTAGCCATGTCTCTCCAAGCACACTTCGTCCTATGTGGACACCTGTCCTCCAGGCCAGCTCTACAACACTGTCCTGAGTCATCTTCCCTCACCTTCCTCTTGGGAACATCTTTGGCCCCTGAATGGAGTCCCTTATGTCCTGCATCTCATGACTTCTTTCTTGGTTTCCTCTCATCTAGTAGAACAAATCATCTAGTAGCTTCTGAGAAAGAATGCACCAGTGAATTGTTTGAAACACTGAAGATACCTTAATTTCAACCCTCACAGTTGAGTGTTAAGATGACTAAGAGTTAGGTGCCTGGGTGGCTCAGTTGGTTGGGCGACTGCCTTCGGCTCAGGTCATGATCCTGGAGTCCCGGGATCGGGTCCCACATCGGGCTCCCTGCTTGCTGGGGAGTCTGCTTCTCCCTCTCCCGCTCTCCCCTCTTGTGCTCTCTCTCTCTCATTCTCTCTCTCAAATAAATAAATAAAATCTTAAAGAAAAAAAATTTTTTTAAAGATGACTAAGAGTTGATTTCCAGACAGGAAATAATTTTCCATCAGAATTTTAAGGATCCAGCTCCATAGCTGGCTGTTGAGACGAGAAATGGCATTCTTGATTCCTGATCCTTGATATGTACCCTATTTTTACCTTCTAGAGGCTTCTGAGATGTTCCCTTGTCATCCTAAAATTTCACTAGAATGTGCCCTGGGGTCACTCTTTTCCTATTCTCTGGGTTGGGCATTTGGTAGGCCCTTTGAATTTGAATACTTTACCTCTCAATTCTAGCAAAATCCTTTCATTCTTTCTTTGATAATTTTTTATCCTCCATTTCTAGTTCTTGCTAGAACTATTCATGAATGATGTTGAAGCTCCTAGACTCATCCTCCAATTTTCTTATCTCCAACATTATCTTTCAATCCTGTAATTTTTATTTCTGCTGTTATATATAGTTGACCCTTGATCAGCAAGGGTTTGAACTGTGGGGGTCCACTTACATGTGGATTTATTTCAATAAAAACAACACAGTACTGTAAATGTATTTTTCTTCCTTATGATTTTCTTAACACTTCCTTTTCTCTAGCTTACTTTATTGTAAGATTATAGTATATAATACATATACAAAATACTTGTAATTGTAAGGCTTTTGGTCAACAGTAAACTATTAGTAGTTAAGTTTTGGGGGAGTCAAAGTTATATCCATATTTTCAACTGTGTAGGGGGTCAGCTCTCCTAACACCTAGGTTGTTCAACGGTCAACTATATATTAATTTCTAAAAGGCCTTCTTGGGATGCCTGGGTGGCTCAGTTGGTTAAGCGCCTGCCTTCAGCTCAGGTCATGATCCCAGCGTCCTGGGATCGAGTCCCCCATTGGACTCCTTGCTCAATGGGGAGCCTGCTTCTCCCTCTGCCTGCCACTCCCCCTGCTTGTGCGTCCTCTGACAAATAAATCAATAAAATCTTTTTAAAAATCTAAAAAAATTAAAAATAAAAATAAAAGGTCTTGTTTCCTGCATGGTCCATTTTATGGTCTCCTGTTCTTGCACAGATGCCATATTTCCTCCCAAATTTTTGAGGATATGAATTTTAATTCGGTTTTACCTTCCACATTGTTTTGACCAAGTCCCTCTTTCTCTGTCTGCTGGTCTCAGGCTGTTCTTTCACATTTAAAAGTGAGTCATTAAAATGCTGAATGGACGCTCTGGGTATCCAGGTCGGGGTGGGCTGACCAGTGGCTTCACTCCGCTGTTTGACTAGAAGACCCCCAAATAGCACAATCTGTAGTTCTCTTCCCTTAGACTGGTCACTTTATCCAGAAAAAACTCCAATCTTTAACTTGGGGACAGTACCCTCGCTTAATCCCTTTTTCTCTGAGTTCATCTCCGCCTCCCGCTACGGCTGGAGCCCACAGGCCGGCTGTGCGTGCCCATGTGTGGGAGAGGCGTACACGTGTGCAGGCAGGCATGTGACAGCGGGACGCAAGTGACGGTTGACAACCTGAGAACGTAACTGCTCCCTGCACAGATTTTTGACTTAACTTAAGGGTTTTTAAGTCTCATTACACACACACACACACACACACACACACACACACCACCCCAATGTCTGATTGCTGAGGCTTTCCAGGTCTCCGAGCTGCAAACTGGCTGGCTTCCCGGGGGATACCCACACTGCAAGCTTGGGTTTCAGCTTTCTCAGCTCTGCCATTTATCTATCAGCAACTAAACTTTGATTACCATCTCCCATATGCTGCTTCTCCTCTTCCACTCCTTTATCATTATACTTTTATTGCCATTTTAGGGGGTTTTGAGAAAGGAATGGAAATAAACACATGTTCAATCCACATGTTTAACTGAAAGTCCTCTGCACTGGTGAATTTCAAATTTCTAAGCAGCGTAAGCCTACCCTTGATTCCGGGTGAATCTTACAAAGATTGACAACCTATAAAAACAGAGCAATGGCTGGAGGCCCAGTGAGCCCTTTTACTCTCTCCACTTCCAGCAGGCATGTCCGCCGCACCCAGGTGCCTTGCTAGACACACTCTGAGCATCTTTGTTTCACATAAACCTTCTACCCCAGCAAAACTGCTCCATGAATCATTCCCTACAGACATCTTTTACATTCACACTGTTCCCCAAACCTGGATCAACTTCCTCTTGTCATTTAAGTCCACCTCCAGCATTTCCTGCAAGACCGAGTTTGAGCCACCTCCCTCTGTGCTCTATGGAGAGCCCTCTCCCTGCTCACCTCTGGTCTGAGCACCACCTAAAAGCAAATTACTACGTTCATCTTTGGTTACCAGGGCCAATACTTTTTGTTCCTAGATAAAAAATGACCATTTCGGGGTACCTGGGTGGCTCAGTCGATTAAGCATCTGCCTTCGGCTCAGGTCATGGTCTGAGGATCCTGGGACTGAGCCCCACATCATCGTTGGGCTCCCTGCTCAGTGGGGAGTCTGCTTCTCCCTCTCCCTCTGCCCCTCCCCCTGCTCGTGCGCTCACGCACACTTTCTCTCTCTCAAATAAATAAATACAATCTTTAAAAAAAAAAAAAAAGACCATTTCTCATACAAGCATTCCCTGGCTCTAACAGAAGGGGGTTGGCCATGATGCAGTGAATCCTTTGGCTCAATCTCACTCACTCCTGGGTGACTAGGTCTGCTGAGATAATAGCTCCATCTGTAGTTTCACGTGTGATGTGTGCATGGTAATACTCCCCTGGGGTGGGACTTCTCCTACTAGTTAGCGATGAGAGCTGAAGCACTCTGTTCTCTCTAGGCTCCCTGTTACAGAGCAGAAGTACCTGCCAGGGGCTCAGAGGTCTGCGACCAAAACTCAGTAAGAACTAACAGACTAGGCCTGGGTGGCTCAGTCGGTCAGGCGTCTGCCTTCGGCTCAGATCATGATCCCAGGGTCCTGGAATCGAGCCCCGCACCGGGCTCCCTGCTCTGCGGCGAGCCTGCTTCTCCCTCTCCCTCTGCCTGCCGCTCCCCCTGCTTGTGCTCTCTTCTCTCTCTCTGTCAAATAAATAAATAAAATCTTTTAAAAAAAAAAAGAACTAATAGGCTGAGCCATCTCCCAATAAGACATTAAAACTGTCCTGAAAGTAAGAAAGCTGGATCTAGTGTCCCACCTCAATACTTAAAGAAGAATCAATCCTCGGCCATTCTTAGAAGACACCATTAAATATCTTCATTTAGATTCCATCCAAATGTTCACGAGATCAAGGCCTACATAACTTATAGACCAGAGTGGGTAAGAGGGAGCAACCAGAACACTTCTAGAGTTAAGGCTGCTTCTATTTGTTTTTATTATTTTAATTCAGTTAATTAACATATAACATATTGCTGGTTTCAGAGGTAATGCTGCTTTTAAATATATGGGGCTGTCAACACAAAAAGTACAAGTGTAAAATGCATCCTGTTAAAAATCAATGATTAATTTGCAAGACACTGGAGAAATTTGACTACTGACTAGGTACTCGATGACAGCAAGGAAATACTGTTAACAATACAGTGGTTTTGCTTTTAATAAGAGAGCATTTTTCAGAAATATATACCAAAATATGGATAAAATTATATGATGCCTGGGATTTGCCTCAAAATGATCTAAGAAAGGGGGAGAGGGCCGGGGGAGGATTAAACATCAGGAGTCGGCAAATTCTTTTCTATAAAGGGCTACAAAGTAAATGTTTTAGGCTTGGCAGCCTATATACAGTCTATGTCGCAATTACTCAACTCTGCGCTGAGCATGAAAACAACCATAGACAATAAGTATAAACAAATGAGTATGTCTGTGTTCCAATAAAACTTTATAAAGACAGGAAGAGGTCGGATTTCGTCCACAGGCTCATAGTCTGCCAACCTCTGGTATCGATGAAACAAGACTGGCCATGAATTGGATAATTATTGAAGCCAAGTGTTGAGTACGTAGGGATTCTCTCTACTTAGTGCGTATTTGAAATGATCCATCATAATATGAAAATTTCCATAATTTCCAAAGTAAAAAGTTTGACTTTTTTCTAAGAAGTCAATATTTTACTTTGGTTAAATATGGAAATAAATATTCTGGACTTAAAGTAGGAAACAGAATGAGGACTAATGATGACAGATTATCATTTCATTTCCAGAAGGGTAAGGAAAAAAAGGAAAACACAGCATTCTCCCGGAAAACTGAAACTAAAAACAGCCCATCCGTGGAAATCTGTAGGACCAGAAGGTGAGGTGGTATTTGCCTGGCACATACCTGACTGCTGAACCAGAGTACAAGGGTTTTCCTGATACTCCCCACCTCTGACATCCTCTCCCTCTACAAACTGGGTGGGGAGGTGTCCGTATGTTCTGCAGGAGCCCTTCATGACTGCTTTACTGGGAGGTGATTCTCTCCTGAGAGCAGAATACATTCTCTTTTGAAAGCTCTCAGGACCAAAAGGCACATGTGGAAAGAACTTTCTGTCCCTGGCAAGCAGGGAACCAAACCCCTTCTCCTTGAACTTGGACAGTCTTCCCTCACTTGGAAGCCTCACTCATCCTCTGGTTTTAGAGAACTTAGCTTCGTTCTCACAAAGCCCAGCTGAACAAGAAGCACCCTTCAGGGGCCAATTGGGCATAGGATGCTGTGAAATGCATCAGCACCCTTTCTATCTTGGCTTCCTCGTGCCCTTTTTTCCCCAGAGATGCTCTAAAAATCCTAGGATGTCCTAAGAAATGAGAGGAGAATTAAGTGAATAGGCAAAGCAATCAAGTGACCAGGGAAAAACGTCCTTGTACTTTGCTACCTCTGCAGAAAGAGAATGAGAACCTGGCCCTGATAGAGTACCTCTGTAGGTGAAATAACTGAGGGCATCAAGATACCAATGGCCCAAGAGGCAGGATTCCTAGCTCTCTTTCCTCCGAGACCCAACAGCCAAGGTAGTTCTGAGTATCACTTACCAAAAAGCCCATGGCCATCAGTCATAGCCAATACAGTGAATGTGGGGAGAAGGGAAAATAAAGAGAAGAAAGAATGTAGAAGGAGAAGACAATGGAAGGGGGGAAAAGAGAGGGAAAGGAGCAGGGAGTAGGGGGAACTAAAGAGATGGCTACGGCAGTGTTGGTAGACAAGCCAGTGGGTGACTCTTGGTGCCAGTTCTAGAGTCTCGGGGCTTGCCAGCCCAAGCCTTACCCTGGAGGAAGAGGCCGCTCCCAGGTGGTGGTCTTGGTATTATGATCAACATAATAGACACGCCCGTTCGGCAGCTCTCGCTGTTCCCATCTGAAAAATAAAGTCAAGGGAAGCATGAGCTACACGGTTGAAAGGCGTAAGCCCTTGTTTGAGGAGTCCTTTGCTACTGATGTGGCAACTTTAAGAGGACAAAGATGACATATGAGACCAGCCCAGTGGGCAAAGCAGCTCCACGCTATCATTGACAGCGGCACCCAGGAGTACTTCTTGAGAACAAAAGCTCCCCTTTATGACGTCAACGTACTAGAATATGCCATGGATCACTCTAGCTTCTCCTAAATGACCCATATGAATCTACATTCTATGGACTTTTCTAAATCAGTGTTTCATGGCCATTTCAGGATCAAAGATCCCTTTAGGAATCTGATGAAAGCCAAGGACACTTTCCTTCCCAAGTGTACTTACCAACAAAAATTTGTATGCAATTTCTGGGCTTCACAGACCTCACCCAAAGTTAATCTAGGGACCCTCCAGCCTTTGTAGCCTACACTACCTTTTAAAGTCACAAATTATAGGATATCCCTATTCTCCCAGCATCAAATATATTCATGATCACATTTCTTTTTAAAATATAAGATTCATTTACAGAGGATCTTTAAAAGAGATCTGGGTGAATCAAGAAACACAGCATACTGTTATTTATTGACTACTCTCCTCATGCTATTTATTGACTTCTCTTCTCATGAGTCTGTGTGTAAGTTAATATGAGATAGGGGTGCCGAGAGTGGCCATTCTGTGCTAATGGAAGAACAACAAGGTAGCAGACGATCCAAAGAAACAATCTACAAGCAGATATTTTGGTATCTGCTTATACAGCCAAGGACCACCCACTCCCATACTCCTATTATTCCCATACTCAACGCAGCCTGACAATAACTCCACTTATTCAGAACACAGTAGTCCATATAGAAAGGATGCAAATTTTTATATTTATAAAATGATCACCACTTTATAAAGGATGTTAATGGTCCCATTAGCCTTTATGTTTTACATTGATTTCATTCACTTCTACTTGTGGATACTGCCTAGGGGAAGGTGAGCTTTTCCAGGAAGTTAGTACAGTCAGTTCTGCTGAAATGCTTGTTTTGAAAACATAAATCTATCCCAACGTGATTGATACATGAGGGAACAATGTGAGCATAATGTGAATTTTGTGTTTGCTTATGCATGACTTTTCCTTTTAGAAACACGAAAATGCATAAAGATGACTTCCCCTAGCTGACCCAGTCATGTAGGAATACACAAAGCCCATGTGCTTCTACCAGCTGCCTCAGTTTATTACATCCTGTACACCATCCTCACCCACATCTGGCGTTACCACTCCCGTTTGATTTCAGATAGCCCTTCTTGCACCACTTTGCGACAACACTCACAAGCTCAAACTCTTCAGACACCCGCTTCCACAACCACACTTCAGGTCTTTTCATGGAAACACACTTATTGTAATGTTATGTATCTCAACCATTTAACATGTGTAAAACTGTGCTACCATCATTATTAGGTTCCTATTTTTCATTTGTGTCACTGACACATTTTTTAAAAGATTTTATTTATTTGAGAGAGAGTGAGAGAGATCACAGAAGGAGAGGGAGAAGGAAACTCCCCGCTGACACAGGGCTCGATCTGAGGACCCTGAGGTCATGACCTGAGCTGAACGCAGATGCTTAATCAATTGAGCCACCCAGGCACCCCTGTCACTGACACCTTTTTGGATGTTATACCCCTAACCCATTCTTTTCCTGTAAGCCCTGTAGCTTTTATTGCATAGTTTTTTGTGGTTTTGTTTTTTTTTTTTTTTGCACTGCGTGGTCATTTTTAGGAACATGTATGTAAGAGCAGAGCAGACTGAATACTGAAATAAATGTCCTAACTTCTATTACTAAGCATGGTGTGGCTATTCCAATGGACATTAGCTTTATTCAATACTGTTTCTCATTTAAACCAAAATATCTGATCAGCAGCCTGCACTGATCAACACCTCAGAGGCTGGTTCAGATACAGATATACATGAGGCTTTTAAGGCAAGAAAAGGAAGGAGGGCACCATCACCCTCTGAGCATCTATAATGAGCTACGGGCTCGTGTTCTACTAAAGCAGTCCTTGCCTCCATCCTTTAAGGTGGTATATGCCATCACCGTGGGTGAAACTGAGGATCAGAGAGGCTAAGTAACTTTTATGTGTCATTCTAACTCAGCTCTGACTCTCCAGCTAGTGAGTTTTACCAGAACATGCTGAAAGGAAGAAATGTGGAAAAGGAAGGTCGACTGGAATTTATAGGGAACCTACTACCCAGAAAACAAGGTGCCAGGTGCCTTCCCAATCCCCATCTCAAAGTGAACAGCACTGGAGTCCAGGGAGGGGGCCCTGTAGAATCAAGACAACTGGGGAGTAATTACAATGGGTCCACTGTGTTCATCTCTAGGCTCCATTTTAATCATAACTCTCTGCTCCGACGTGATCTACCAGAAGAGGCTGCACATTTCACACCACTGGGAGGGTTAGCCCTGGGAACAGTGAGGTCCAGTGGTTCCACAGTCCCACCTCTCAAAAGGGATCGACTACTGGCTGGAGGGCCAGAGTGCTACCTAAACCGTTAACATGTGCTCGAGAACATCTTCTCTCCTGGGTATTCTTGCTCAAGGTTCTGGTTAAAGCGGATATGGGTGACTTGACCCAGGTGCCCTAATTCCTCCCACTGCAAAAAGAAGATCCTTAACACTTCACTGTTTTTTATTAAAAGGGCAGCATATTCTGCCAAAAGTGACCAGATGAAAATGCACCCTGGGTGAAAAGTTAAAGACTTTCACCCTCTAGATGTCCTTCTGAATCAAAGACAAAATAGTAACAAATATTACCAGCTCGAGAGGCTGGTATTTCATCTGTGGAGAACCTTTCATGTGAGGACCTCTCAGCAAAAAAGCTAGGCTAACATATCATGGCTTCACACCAGATCCTCAAACTCCTCCCGTCTGCCTGGGAATAAAGCAGCATATCTGATACCCTCTTTATTCATCTGAATTTGGAAATGAGATAGTCTTGAGAAAGATACTTGGCTTACGGGTTAAGTACTGAAATATGGAAGCTGCTCAAGGAAATGGCAACAAACCACTTTCATAACATTTGCTCCCAGGAAGGCTTAAGTGGCTGAGAACTCCTTAGCATTCCCTGAGAAGTTAGCTAGCTCCTTCCCTTCCTTGGCCATTTCTGGCACAAAAGCACCAATAAAACGAGTCAGCTCATTTTGTAGTCACTATTTGGAAACCTGTCCATAATATGTGGATAAGGCCACACCTTTTAAAAAAGACAAAATATTTGTTGTAGCAATTGCAGATAAAAGGTGCCAAACACACATTTTTCTTTATTCCAAAAATTCTTTTGTTACAACTTTCATCTTATAAGTAGTCTCTGCTTTTATAATTCATTTCAGGTGAAGAGAAAACTTTGGTTTTGTTATGCTTTGGCTGATATTTTAATTTGAAGACGGGATAATACTTAAAATTCCATGAAGTCAATGTCTTTAATTGACACAGTGGTATTCCCACACGCTGGCAGAAAGAAAATCGGTGTGAAGTCCTCTTCACTTATATTCAAAAGTTACAGCAGCTCTTTCCAAGCCCGGATAAGATCTGTCCATCCCATCTTTGATCCCAGCTGATCCTAGAAATGAAAGTCTCTCTTTCAGGGGCTGTTATTGTCCAGCAAATCTCCATGTCCTTCTGTGAACCTTCTCAATTGGCTTAACTGGAAAAATAGTTACCAGAGGAACAAGACCTTTCTTGCATTACCTTTTTTGATATCTACATTTTTTTCCTTTTACAATTGGCCTCCTGCTCAGATTAAATGTCCATGTGGGTCCTCCCTGATCCATGACCTGGCCTAACTGCTTTTCTTAGAGAACTCTCGACTCCTCCCTTACCTGCACGGCTCCTCAGAATTCACACAAACCTCTTCCCTTCATTCACTGCAACACAGTCGGTCAATTCTAGCGACAATCAAAAGAGCCTCCCAATTCTCCTGCCTCCTCAGTAGCTGCTGACCCACATAGATTAAGCCTTCCGACTGTCTTGGTTTGGTCTCCCCATGCCAAGAAAGTGATACTAGCAGCGACCTTTCATCAGCACATCCCTGTCAGGGGTTAGGTTTCTGTCCCTTATAAGCATCTTCTTCACACTGAGATAAAAAGGCTTTTCAATCACACTACCCATGGGTCTCAATACTGCATCCTGGTCACATGGTCATATCCTCTCCCACTGAATAGCTTTCTTTGATGCTCTCAGAAACAGTGTTCAAAGCATCAAGCTTGATTCAGGTCCCTTCCCAACACATTGCTCCTTGGCCTTCAACGAGTAACATTCAGTTCGACCATGGACTACACAGGGTCTTTGTATTCCAAGGCACTTAAAAAGTAGTCTCCAATTTCAATTAATCGTAGGCAATTTTTTTTAACTTAAATTACCTTTGCTCCTATGCTTTTTATTCAGTTCTGTATCTTCCATGCCCATGCCCTAACCCGCCCCCCACCCCCATCGCCATCATTAAAAGGGTAAAAAATCCCATTGTAAGGATGACACCCAGTCATTTCTCTCCTGCACAGTCTGAAAGGAAACTGTCTGGTCCCCTAAACTACATTTCTTACGAAAGGCTTCCTAAAAGGTCTTCAGGAAATTCTCATTCTGCCACTCAACCAACCCTGGTCAACATGCCACCTGGTCAGATTTTCCTATGTTTAGACAGGATCACATTTTCACCAAGAGTAGGATTAAGTTGGGAAGTGCTGAAAGGCAGGCAAGGAGTTCAGGTTAGTATCAGAGATGTTCTCTTTAAAAGGCCCTCTCAGGGGTGCCTGGGTGGCTCAGGCAGTTAAGCGTCCGCCTTCGGCTCAGGTCATGATCCAGGGGTCCTGGGATCGAACCTTGCGTTGCGCTCCTTGCTCAGTGGGGAGCCTGCTTCTCCCTCTCCCTCTGCCTCTCCCCCTCCTCATGCTCTCTGCCTCTGACCAATAAATAAAATCTTTTAAAAAAATAATAATAATAAAATAAAAGGCCCTCTCAGGGGCGCCTGGGTGGCTCAGTCAATTAGGCATCTGCCTGCAGCTCAGGTCATGATCCCAGGGTCCTGGGATCGAGTCCCACATCAGGCTCCCTGCTCAGCGGGAAGCATGCTTCTCCCTCTCCCTCTGCCTGCTGCTCCCCGGGCTTGTGCTGTCAAATTAATAAATCTTTTTTTTTTTTTAATTTTTTTATTGTTATGTCGAATTAATAAATCTTTAAAAAAAAATAAAATAAAATAAAAGGCCCTCACAGATTTACCTATCAATGTGCTCAAAAATTCGATCTTAGTAAGAGCATTATTAACTTTTACTATTTACTAGTTTGCACATTTTTACTAATACAGGCACCGGGCATTAGCAAAATTGATTCTCATTCAAAATACACTCTGTTAGAGGGGCACCTGGGTGGCTCAGTCATTAAGTGTCTGCCTTCGGCTCAGGTCATGATCTCAGGGTCCTGGGATCGAGCCCCGCATCGGGCTCCCTGCTCGGCGGGAAGCCTGCTTCTCCCTCTCCCACTCCCCCTGCCTGTGTTCCCTCTCTTGCTGTCTCTCTCTGTCAAATAAATTAAAAAATAAATAAATAAAATTCAAAATACACTCTGTTAGAAAACAAAGTCAGGACGGAACCTTTACACGCATCAAAGAAAAGATGCCTTGCTGGCTACTTAGACAAAAACTCAACTTCAAAAAAAGACACTGAAAAGTATTCTTAAAACTGCCTATGTGGAAGTTGAACTCCCCACAGGCCAAAACCCCATGGAATTCACAGTTTCTTATTTTATGCTTGTCTAATAACTGACTCTGAACCAAATCCTACTCCCCAAGCTTTGGCCACTTCCTGGGTGAACCATAAGATTTATTTCCTCTGTTAGGGACATTTTTAGACTTTTATGAGCCAGAAATCTAGGTGCAAGGGAACAAATCTCCTGCTCACTATTTTCATGGCTTCAGTAGATCCTTTGTAAACTGGGTAGGAAATGTGTTAACTCGGTCTTCCCCCAAGAAACTTTCTTCAGATACTGAGCTTTCCTTTCAATCTAAGCACACTAACCCCTTCTTAAGAACTATCAACAACCAGCACTTTATACCCTTTAAGCAGAGAATGGCACTGTTCGGCAGCAATCAAGGCTTCTGAATTAAGTCTGTTTTTCTTCTCCTTCAACCATCCAATTTCTTTGCATTGGAAAAGTCTCCAAAGCTCCTCCGTGAAGGATGACAATATTAAAATGTATGCTTTCGGGCGCCTGGGTGGCTCAGTTGGTTAAGCGACTGCCTTCGGCTCAGGTCATGATCCTGGAGTCCCGGGATCGAGTCCCGCATCGGGCTCCCTGCTCGGCAGGGAGTCTGCTTCTCCCTCTGACCCTCCCCCCTCTCGTGCTCTCTCTCTCATTCTCTCTCTCTCAAATAAATAAATAAAATCTTTAAAAATAAAAAATAAAAATAAAAAAAAAATGTATGCTTTCACAGAGAGGTAAGACAATTCCTGAAGATGGTGTACATTTAAAAAAAAAAAAAAGTTTAACATTTTTGCTGATAAGAGATCTTGCAGATAAATTTGGCAATGCAGAGAAATAGTCACTTTTTAAAAAATAGTTGGTGGGAGCAAAAATGGGTATACTCTTTCAAAAGGGCAATTTGGCAGCTTGGTCAAAAACCTTTCCTATATCCTGTGAATATCCTGTAACTCAGCAGCTCTGCTTCTAGGATGCATAGTGCGGAAATAATCATGTGTCAAAGATTTAGCTGTAAGTACATCTGTCACAGTATGTTACAGCATGTTACACAAACACTGGAAACAACCTAAATGCCCCCAAATGGAGGATTAGTACAATAAATTATGTCATTTCTATAATGGGTATAACAGTCACTGAAAATAACATGATAGATAATATTGACTTGTCCAGATATTTACCATATATTGGGTGGAAAAAGCAAGTTAACAAATAACACACATAATATAATCAAAATTTTGTTTAAAAATCATGTAAATATACTATTTTTCATTAAATCTAAAATGCCATCAACTGTATGCTTTAACATACCACTAAGAAAGAAGAAAAAGTGCTGCCAATTAACCTTGTAAATTACATCTTGATTTTCAAGTTTAAATGTGAAATAACAAGCGTATCAGAATCAACCAAATGTGGAGAGTGTATGTGTGTAAAATTTTTACGTCAGCATAAGGAAGAATTTTAGACACGACACAAACGGCACACGAAGATGAACAAACAAGGCTGTTTTAAGTTGTGAACTCCCGTACGAGGACAGGCACCATCAAAAAGTGAAAAGATGAGCCAAAGGCTGGAAGAAAACGTCTGCAATGCACAGAATTAAAAAGCAGTTAGTGTCCAGCATATATGAAGAAACCCCACAGATTAGAGAGAAAAAGACAAATAGCCAAATAAAAAAAATGGACAAAAATATATGAAGAGACAACTTACAAAATAGGAAATCAAAGAACCAAATAAAAACATGTAAAAGAGGTTCAATCTCCGTGGTAATCAAGGAAATTCAAAATAAAACCACAAAGAGATACCATTCACACCCATCAAACTGACCAAAGGAAAAAAAAACTCATATTATTTTTTGTTGTTGTTTTTTTTCTTTTAAAGATTTTTATTTATTTATTTGACAGAGAGAGAGCACAAGCAGGGGAAGCAGCAGAGGGAGAGGGAGAAGCAGGCTCCCCACTGAGCAGGTAGCCCGACGCGGGGCTCAAACCCAGGACCCTGGGATCATGACCTGAGCTGAAGGCAGACGCTTAACCGACTGAGCCACCCAGGTGCCCCACAATATTAAGTTTTAGCAGGAATGCTTATGCATGCTCGTGGGAGTATGAGTATTGGTGAGCAATTTGATAGTATCTACTAAAACTGAAGATCTTCAACCCCTATAATAACATTCCAGCTCCAGCACATGCCTTAAAGAAACAGACATGCAGGGGCGCCTGGATGGCTCAGTCAGTCAGGCATCCGACTCTTGGTTTCATCTCAGGTCATGATCTTAAGAGTCCTGGGATCCAGCCCTGCATCTCGTGCTCCACATTTAGTGGGGAATCTACTTGAGGATTCTCTCTCTCCCTCTCCCTTGGCCCTTCCCCCCCAGTCCCCGCACACTCTCTCTCTCTCCAAATAAATAAAATCTTAAAAAAAAAAAAAAATAGACATGTAACCAAGATATGCACAGGAAAAACTTCATTGCATGTTTATAATTGTGAGGAGATAATAATAGTATAAATATAAAATGTGCAAACATTTATTTAGCTGTTATATTATTAAATATACAAATAGAAGGTACAAATTATATATAAAAATAAATTATCAAATATGTTTATTAAAATAATATACAGGTTTAAATATATTTATATAAGTTTTTATATTTTATATTTATATATGACATATAAATATAGTAAATATAAATAAATTTGAATTAAAATAAAAGTTGTCTATTCATACAATAGAATACCTTATAGCAGTTTAAATGAATATGCCAATTCCATGTAGCTCTGTATATAGAGAATGGAATCAGGAAGAGGTTCATGGACACTTTCTACTGGATTTGTAATGTCTTTGTCGAGAAGTTAAAAAAAGGGAAGTCACGTGGTGCCTGGGTGGCTCAGTCATTAAGCGTCTGCCTTCAGCTCAGGTCATGATCCCGGGGTCCTAAGATCGAGCCCTGCATCGGGCTCCCTGCTCCGCGGGAAGCCTGCTTCTCCCTCTCCCACTCCCCCTGCTTGTGTTCCCTCTCTCACTGTGTCTCTCTCTCAAATAAATAAAATCTTTAAAAAATAAAAAAAAAAATTAAAAAAAGGGGAAGTCTGTAGCAAATATAGCATAATGCTAAAATCTGATAAAGCTGGGTAGTGAGCCCACAGGTAGGTTTCATATTACTCTCCATTCTTATCTGCATGCTTAAAATATTTTACAATAAAAATATAAATTTTAAAACACATACTATAAGATGATCAAATTTTGGTAGACGTGTATTTACGTGCGTGTGTCTGTATACGTGGTTCTGGGCAAATTGCTTAAGGTTTCCTCATTTGCAAAATGAGGCTAAAAGCAGCCACCCCACAGAATGTCATGAAGATGCACCAAATAATCCATGGGCAAAACTTAGCATTCCCCTACACACTGTAAACACTGAACACATGTTAGCTATTACTAATGGTCAGGAAAAAATATACACAATCTGGAAAGCACCAATGGTTAAATGTCGGGTGTTTGTTACTGCTGTTCTTCTTCTCCATTTTCTTTTTCTAAGTAAAAAGAATCTTTTTTAATTTTAAATGCTACTCAGAATGGGAAATAATTTATCTAGTCATTAACAAATACTTCTCACTGAGGTCTCCCTCGAAGCCAGGTACTATGCTAGGTGCTGGGAGTACAAAGATAGACACAATAATCTCTGCTCTTGAGGAGCTCTCAAGGAAGTGTAGTAGGAATAAAAATTCATAATTACACACATATATAGTAGTGTGAGGAGGTCTTGTGGACCAGCCAGCCCCGAACAACACAAGAATCTTTGGAAATAAGGTTTCATTCTGAGATGAGGAGGAAGCCAGAAGCATGTGCTGATATTCAGTACTACCTAAGTGTGTAACAGTCCTTGCATGGCCAAGAGCTAAACCATATTCAGCAAAAAAGGCACAGAGTCTCCCAGTATAATCCTTTAATCTGGCGCTACTCAAAGCATGGTCCATGGCCCAAACTGTTACTGTTTAGCAACAAGAAAAGTACAGAAGTTTCTAAGCATTTAGAAACTTTTGTACCTATTTGGCATTGCCACAACAGCTAACTAAGTGATCAGTGGAGAAGGAGAGAACAAAGGTAAGGCTTCGTAACAGATTGAAAATAAGAAAATAAAACAAAAACAGAAAAGAGAAAAAAAAAAAAAAAGGACTGGTTCTTCACAGACAGTGTAAGAAGTATTGTTTTCAAACTCCTTGGGTAAGGATCCTTGGCTAGTGCCAAAAATGAGTTTGGAATGAAATGCAATGGCAGCGGCTGGTTTATAACTTAGCAGACAAGCTCCAAATTCCAACGTGTCTTAAAGCTCTCCACAAACAAAACATCCAAGAGCTCTTCCTCGACTGTCATCCTTGAGAGTGTCTCAAGGAGCACCTGGGGCAAAGGGCCTCTGGACGTCCATAACCAGGTGTGGGGGTAGGGGAGATGGCAGAGCCGAAAGATCTAGAAAACACCCCTCCTCGATTAATTCTACTTTGAGGCAGGAAACAGGCCAGCCAATGACTGCGGGAGAAAAAGGCTGGTGTGAAATGGCAGTGCTGAGGTAAGTCGGCAGTCCAAACACAACGGCCTCCCTTATGTAAGAAACCACAGCAGCGTGCAGCCTGCCAGAGGCAAATAATGTGCCTCTGTGTGCGAGGGACTGAGGGGGCTGCAGAGCCCAGGACGCACTTGGAGTTTATCTAAGCCATGTACACACGGTCTGTTAATGAGCATTTGGTTCCCAAAGTGGGCTCGGGGCTGATAAAAAACAGATGCAGGGCCAGCTGATCAAAGTGGCCTCGCTCCCCACTGCCCACTGCCTGGACCACTACCTCACCATGTCTCCTGAGCCCTCCTGGCACCCCCTTCTTTAACGCACATTTGCAACCTGAAAATGCCACACCCTTCCACTTGGCTTCTTTCAGGCTAATTAAATTTAAAAGTACAGGAAGCCGGAGGGTTTGGAGACAGGGAGAGAGAAAGGGGCCGAGGGCTGCTCTGTTTGTGGACTCACGCAGCCCAGCCTTCCGTAACTTCGGTCCTTAAAACATACAGACAGACGTGTGTAAACTCTGTAAGACCAGAGTTGCAAATGCTGCGGAGTTCAGAAAGGTAATGCAGCCACCAGGAAGACAGGCCCTCGGGATTCCCAAGTCAACCTTGGTCAATCGCTCAGTAGAGGAGACTGAAGGCGGTGAGAAGGTAAAGTTGGGAAGAGATAGTTGGCTGATGCCTTGATAAAACAATGTCGTGTGGCTGAGAAATGCCTCAGCCAAGAGGAGACATGGTCCTTGGGATCTCCCAGTGCACAAGGACTCCTCGTGAACAGGGAAGAGCGTCCCCCACCCTGTGAGAGTAGCGTATTTGAACCCAAAGCCAGTCAACCCAGTGGATGACAGCCTTCCGCTCTTGCCTCTGGGAAGAAAATGCAATATTCCTGTCACAGTTGCTGTATGAGGTATCGAAGAAGCGGAACACATTCATCCAGGTGGAGAAAGAAAAAAAAAAAAAAAAAAGACGGCATTTAAATTTACTCATTACAAATGTCTGGGGGTGCCTACTTTGTGTCAGGCTCCCTGTCACCCTGACGTTTACAGCCCGGCGGAGCAGAGAGATGCAAAACAAGCAAGTAGACATGTGAGAAGAGTTAGAGTAGACAGAGCAGTGTGACCTTGCCTACCAGGGGTCAAGGAAAGATTCCCAGAGGAAGTACTGATTGATTAATGGAAAAAATGGGGAGGAAAGTTTCAGAAAGAGTGACTAGCATGGTGGAGGGTCCTAAGTCCAGAGAAAGGGTGGTACATCTGTCAAACTAACGTAAGCCATTAAGGCTAGAGCTTAGAGAGCAAAGCAGAATCTTCCATGGGAGGCTTGAGGGGTAGGTGGGGTCATATCACGTGGGGCTTTTTAGACCTTATTAAGGATTTGAGAATTTATCCCTAAAGACAATGGGCAGCCACGGCAGCATTCTAAGTGTGACATGTCATGCTCAGAGTTGTATTTAAAAAGATGAAAACTGGTCTCCTGACTCGTAAAGCCAAGGTACCCGGAATAAAGGAATAACCCATCTTGATCAGATCTCCCGAACTTGTAAAGAAGCTGGTATGGTGATGGCAGGTCTTTTGAGTTGCAAAGGTCACTGCAAGAAGCATGTCTTCTCTGACCTGCCACCACAGAGCAGCAAACTGAAAGCATGCCATCCTCATGCCAGGCACTCAGCAGTTTTGGTGGCAATCTCCAATCTCCAGGCCCTGAACCAGCCTGCGAAGCACTAAGCTCCCGCTGTCTTAGGGATGGGCACCTTAAGTTGGAAAACGGGGTCTCAATACCATCCTACCTGTTAGGAGTGGGCAGTGGCCTCCCCAGGCCCCCACACGGATCTCATCACATTCTAAATGCTCGAGGGAAAAGATCTTGTTCAAACTCTACCTCGGCAAAGTGTTTCAGCCTCTGGCAAGGATGGGGGTGGGGAATCGGCTTCCCTGGGCTGCTCCATCTGCCAAACTTAGAATAAAGAGTGTTTTCAGGGCCTGGAGTTTTCCAGCTGCCTGGAAACAGGAAGAGCCCAATCCCAGAGAACAGTAACCCTCACACACACCCTACATAAAGACATGTTGAGCCATTAGCCCTAATTGCCTGTGACTGACATAGGAGAGAAGCTGGCCTTCCAGGCATTTGCTCAGCGGAAAGAAAACAAACAGCTCACAGGGGACACAGGCAGCCATTTTCTCTCCTTTCTGCCAAAATGATTTTGCTCTGTTCCCCCCAGATTACAGCATACAGATTTGAAAGTATAAACCAAACAAAGGTCTTTCTAGCATCCTTCACCACATACAAAAGAGAACATAAACCTGTAGGGAAGAGCTGGACACAAGCAACTGGTTATTAATCTTTTCGCAAAATCAAGAACTTCACAAAAACTTTTCAGAGCCACCTCTCAATACCCGATCTCTCCAGGTTTGAGTTATTAGGAAGTACTTGCAATACTTCTCATTTATTCATCATACTTTATTAAGATATATGTTAGGTAGTGGGCCAAATGCTAAGGATGTGATATATATGTGGTAAAAATCATATTTACCTTCAGATTTATAATTTTTGTTTTTAACAAGTGGGTTTTCTAAAGAGGCTTAAGAAGACATAGCATATTATCATCAAGCAAGAGACCGTGCATCCTTCCCTTTTCCTTTATGAATTACAAGGGCCCAGAGGACACACCCACATGCCACCACCACCACCATCAGCCAGACCAGTGAGTGTTCAGATACAGTTTCCTTGGTACCAAACTGATAACCAGGATGGATTTCAGGACCACAATGACTGGTAGTTGCTGAGACAAGACTTCATTTCCCAGTTCAGAACCATTCCCTGCCTTTACGGTTCCTTCACAGTCGATTCAAAAATATCACTCACCAGGTGGAACACCCACCATGTTCCGCCCTTCACTTCCTAGAGAGACATGCGTGATTATTAACTCCCCCTTACAGAGACGGTGAACCATCTGAGCAAAGTCACATAGGCTCCAGTGGGGATTTGAAGCCAGATCTGTTTGTTTCCAGGGTCCATACTCTTAATCTCTATTCACTATATAGCCAAACCTGAACTGCCCTTTGGCTTAATGGGGCCATCTTCTTATCATCCAAGGTCTTCACCGTCAGATTTAACTCTGAACTAAAGGATGACTAGTAGTCCATGTTAACAACAGCCCCAGTATTGCGGGAGGAACATACAGTAATATTGAGAGCCTAATGTCCTCCACAGATCGTTAAGATAAAATTCAGGAGAGAAAAGCAGTTTTCTGAGCAGGATCTCAATGAACACCCTCAAAGACGAAGGAAGGCAAAATGAGCTGCTTGTTCCATAAAAGTCACACTCTTCTAGTCAAGCTGTTCATTTCAAGTCATGGTATAAGGTAGCATTGATTCTGCCCCAGATGATTTAGAGTCTTTTAAAGATTTCTGTAGAACAAGCAGTTCTTCCACACCTCCCTCGCTCCTATGCATGGCAGCCTCCCCAGAGACTACAAGCCACTAGGTAATAAATAACCATTTTGTTTCTGTCCTGGTGAAGGAGCCTGAGATTTGAGAGGGGGGAGCACTGCTGTGGGCCAGAAGGCTACTCACCCGGCAGGCAGAGCATCGAGGGCCTGGGCAGCTGCCGGGAGCTGCTGGGTGCCTGAGGTGCTGGGCTCCTCTCCTTCTGCCGGTGTGGCCGGAGCGGGGAGAGACACTGCAGTGGGATTTGAGGTCACACTCGACACGGCAGCAGGCGACGATGTCACCCCAACAACAGAGGGCTCTTCAGGATCAGTGGCTGCGGTGGGCTCGTCATTCACTGAAAACAGAGAAATCGTATTTGAGAGATCAACTCAGGCTCGTATTCACATTCACTAGATTTTTCCCTTAAAGTGGTAACACAGTACCTACAATGTTACCCTGCATGTATCTGGTGACAGCAAAAAGTTTTACAAAACGTTAACTTTGGAAATGACAGCAAGTCAGTAATGGCCTGCCCCTGGTCTCCTCCCACCCCCCGCCCAACAACTGGGAGATGGATCTGAAATAAATATATTAAACATTACCCCTTTTGTATACCTTTATTACATTTTTCTAAAGTATTCTGATTACATGTATTACAATAAAAGAAGAGCAGGAAGGAGGGTAACGGGGAGCTGTGTTAGTGCGAAAGGAAGCAAGGTCAAGGCCACATCTACAGGGTCCATACTTTTCTTTAAACTTGCCATTTGTCTGCTGAGCACAAATGGCACCTTCCTTCAAAGAGCTCTCTATACTCTAAGAAGCAAAAAACTTCCAACAATGTGCCTGTTCTTTTAAAGACTCATCCTCAAAGCATGGAACAAAGATTGATACTATAGATGAAAAAGATGGGCGCCAAAGATGAGGGACTTGTCTTCCAGATAACAATAGACAAAGAGAAAGAAGTCAAATAAGTCTGTTCCAAGTCTCCTTATTTCTCCATTTCTTTATTATTTTGATGATCACTCACGTTCACAAGGACCCCAAGACAATGCAATATCCTCTCACTCAAAAAGGAATCAAACAAGGTTTTCGAAGAATTCTTTGAAAATGGATAAGCCATATGCAGAGAATTTTCTACATATGTGATTGCATATGTGCACATTTATACTAGAATTCTGTAGGAAAACCCCTTAGATGTGAGTTAGCCTCATCTTCCTAATTCAGAAATTCTTTTTGCAGTTTCAAATGTAACAAATGTACCATCCAGATTCTTCTTAAATGCTTCTGACAAGGAACTTGCTACCATTCCATCGTTGAGCAGATGTCCTGCCAGCAAGTTTTTTCTTATGTGAAGCAGAAATTTCGCTAGCTGGTCCTAGTCCCCACCCCCCACGCAATACACAGTAAGTACCTGGCCACCCTGTTTCTCATTCACCTTCTCTTTTCTGGTAAGAAGGCGGGCTCTTTCTTTAATGTTTCTAGGCCCTTCCCTTCTTATCACCTGGCTGCTCGCTTCTAAGTATCTTCTACTGCCTCTCCTCAATTAGGACAGCGGGAACTGAACATAATAAATCAGACACCACCAGACCAGCAGAGTCAGATTTCCAGTATAAGTGGTGTGAGTTAAGATGTACAGAACACCACAGTGTGCCAGGCAAAGTGCAAAGCAATTTGGATGGTCTCATGTAAGCCTCACACACAACCCCACACATTAGGTGCAACAAATATCCCATTTTACGTAAGTTGTGGAAACTGAGGCTCAAAGAGGTCAAATAACCTGCTGAGGTCGAGGGGCTCCTAATTCTCACCCCTACTGCCTGCCTCCAGAGCCTGAACTCCTCACTAACTGTGCTCTCCTTCTCCCTCGCTGCACATCCTTTAAAGCAACCCAAGATAGTAACAACTGAAGCAATGACAGGATCCTACCGGCTCACCCGAGACTGGGGGCCAGCTGAAACCAAAAGTTCTTTACATGATGGGATGCCACCTGCTCTTCAGAAATGGAAAAGAGCCTAGGTACAACCTGTGATCCACTCATTTGCTTTCTCCCCAGTGTATGAAACACTGTCTGGCACATCAACTAAATTAGTTGTTTAATAAGTGACTCCATCTTATGCAACTGGTGTTTCCCCCACACATATGCAAGACTTCATACTTCTCTTCCTATTCTAGCTCAGCCAAGTTGGTAAAACACAACAGATGGCAACTCTCTTTATGCAAAATTATATATTTTACCAATACAAAAAACCATCATGACATTTTTGAGAACTATGTAAGTTCATCCTAAAAGTTATAAGAAAAATTAGGGGCGCCTGGATGGCTCAAGAGGTTAAGCCTCCGACTCTTGATTTCAGCTCAGGTCATGATCTCTGGGTGGTGGGATTGAGCCCCGTATCGGGCTCTATGTTAAGCAAAGAGTCTGCTTGTCCTTCTCCCTCCCTCTCTGCCCCTCTCCCTGCTCACGCTTGCTCTCACTTCCTCTCTCTCTCCTTAAAATAAATAAAATGTTTAGAAAAAATTGTAAGAAAAACTAAATACAGAAGAATAGCCATGAAAATTCTAAAGAAGAGTGTTATGTGTATGTGTGTGTGGGGGGGGTAGTTCTCTAAAGTATTAACACATCATAAAGCTACAACAATTAAAACAATGTGGTACTAACACACAAATAAGCAGATGTCGATGAAATAAACAGCAAGTTCAGAAACAGAATTAAATACACATAGGAATTCAGTATCTGACAAAGGTGGCATTTTAAATGACTGCAGCGAAGAGATCATTCAGTAGACAGCACTGTGACAACTAGGTAGTACACCGGGAAAAAGATGAGTTATATCCCTACCTTATCCAGGACATGAAAATAAATTCCAGATGAATCAGAAATTTTGACATAAGAAATGAAACTAAAAAGGAACTAAAGAAAATAGAGGAGAACATTTTTATCTCAAAGTGGAAAAGACTTTGAAGTATCACACAAAATCTAGAAGACATAAAAGATGGATGAATTCAACTGCATTAAAGGTTTTGGGGTTGTTTTTTTTTTTTATTTAAATGGCAAAAAAAATCAAAATCAAAGAAAAACAACAAACTGGGAAAAATTATTGCCAACTCATATTACAGACTAATGGCTAATTTCTTTGATATGAAAAGAATCTCTACAAATCAGTAAGAAAAAGACCAAAAGTATGCACAGGCACTTCAGAGTAAAGGAAATACAAATTACCCCTAAACGTATTAAAAGATGCTCAATCTCAATTATGAGACAAGAAATGCAATTTAAGGGGCGCCTAGGTGGCTTAGTCGGTTAAGTGTCTCCCTTTGGCTCAGGTCATGATCTCAGGGTCCTGGGATCGAGTCCCGCATCGGGCTCCCTGCTCAGTGGGGAGCCTGCTTCTCCCTCTCCCTCTGCCCCCTCCCTGCTTGTGAGCTCTGTCAAATAAATAAATAAAATCTTTAAAAAAAAAAAAAGAAATGCAATTTAAGACTAGGATGAAGTACCATTTTTTAACCTATCATATTGGTAAGAATAAAAATATTTAGGGGTACCTGGGTGGCTCAGTCAGTAAAGCATCCGACTCTTGATTTCAGCTTGGGTCATGATCTCAGGGTTGTGAGATCGAGCACCACATCAGACTCCGCCTGGGCAAGGAGCCTGCTTAATATTCTCTCTCTCCCTCTCCCACTGCCCCACCCCCCCCTTAAAAAATTAATCTGTAAATAATAAAAAAAAATAATACTAGTAAAAGTATAAGAAAAACTGGCATTTTCACATATTGCTGGCAGCAGTAGAAATTATTAGAACCTCTATGGAGAACAGCTGGCAATATCGAAAAGTTAAATGCAATAAGAGGGGGCGCCTGGGTGGCTCAGTTGCTTAAGCGTCTGCCTTTGCCTCGGGTCATGATCCCAGGGTCCTGAGATCGAGTCCGATTTGAGGTTTCTCCTTCTCCCGCTCCCCCTGCTTGTGTGCTCTCTCTGTCAAATAAATGAATAAAATCTTTTTAAAAAAAAAAGATCTTAAGGGGCGCCTGGGTGGCTCAGTCGTTAAGTGTCTGCCTTCGGCTCAGGTCATGATCCCGGGGTCCTGGGATCGAGCCCCGCATCGGGCTCCCTACTCAGCGGGAAGCCTGCTTCTCCCTCTCCCACTCCCCCTGCTTGTGTTCCCTCTCTCACTGTGTCTCTCTCTGTCAAATAGATACATAAAAATAAAAAATAAATAAATATTTAAAATAAATAAAAATAAAAAAATAAAAAATAAAATCTTAAAAAAATACTTATAAAATAAGGTCTCTGCCCTATAATCTGTTTTAAAAAAAGCTAAAGACACTGTCAGCTAAGTACCAACACAGCATATGTCACAGGGGCTGTGTGGTTGAGTAGTTAAGACCACAGGTGTTGTAGGATCCACAGAGAGGATCAGTCTGGCTTAAGTAGTAGAGAGGGCCTCCAGGGAGTGGGGCTCAAGTGAGCAAAGAGGTGTAGGCAAGAACATAGGAGACAGAGGTGGAAGTAGTGAAAAACAAAGGAAACAAATTTGCCCTTGTTTCAAGGAGGGTGCAGTCTTTGCGGGGAGCAAAGTTGTATACATCAAACAATTAGGATTAATAGAGAACATTGGCTATATGTATTGGATAGAGCTACAATGTAAAATACAGCAATTCTCTAAGGCATGACTAAATTGTCACTCCTTGTCTTTGTCAATCCAGTTTTTTTGTCTATTTGAAGCCACATCAATGGCTTGAGTATGGTGCTCTGCCACTGGCTTACTGGTGTGACCATAAGCCAGTAACTTAATTGTCTGAACTTCAGTTTCTTCTGACTATAAGCTGTGATGGAGTGGATTTATCACTGAGGTTCTTTCAAGCTCTCATGTTCTAAGAATGTGTATATATTTACAACACATACACTTTCTGAGAGTAGACGAATACAAGCACGGACACAGAAAGTTTGTCAGCGCAAGGATATCTGGCTCTCATACTCTATTTCCAAATCAAGTGTAGCACAAAGCTCCAAAACAGATGAGCTCCTGTGGTGAATCAAGGGCTCTTGGATAGGTCTGTGGACAGATGCAGTCTTGGTGGGAACCCTTCGAACTAGATTTGCATCTGCATGCATAGTCAAATCCAAATAGCATTGATTGGAGGGTCTTTTCCATTGGCATGCCATGGAAAATGGGGCTCTGCTTTTGTTCTTTTCCTGGTCAACAATTTCATAATAATTATTTTTAATAGGTAGTACATGTACATTATGAGAATTTTTTAAAGATTTTATTTATTTATTTGACAGAGAGAGACACAGCGAGAGAGGGAACATAAGCAGGGGGAGTGGGAGAGGGAGAAGCAGGCTTCCTGTGGAGCAGGGAGCCCGACGCGGGGCTCAATCCCAGGACCCCGGAATCACAACCTGAGCCGAAGGCAGACGCTTAACGACTGAGCCACCCAGGCGCCCCTTCTATGAGAATTTTAGAAGTATAAAAGCTCAAACAGTATAAAGAAAGTCTCCTTCCTGTTCCAGTCCTCTGGCCCCCAGTTTCCTCCCCAGAGGCAGTCACTGTTGTGATTCTTATGATTCTTTCAAAGATATTCTTTGACTATACAAGCATATGCACATATATTTGAAAACACACACACACACTCATACACACTAGCACAATGTATATGCTATTCTGCACCTTGCCACTTAATAATTAGAAATTTTTGCAAAGAATTTGAAACAAACTTGAAGAGCTTTGGCACGTCTCTCCTTTGCTAACCCCAACCAGATATGGGGACAATTTTAGTATCAAAAAGAACAATAATCACAATGGATTGAAATATTTTTTTTTTAAGCTTTTTTTTTTTTAAGATTTTATTTATTTATTTGACAGAGAGAGGGAACACAAGCAGGGGGAGTGGGAGAGGGAGAAGCAGGCTTCCCGCCAAGCAGGGAGCCCGATGCGGGGCTCGGTCCCAGGACCCTGGGATCATGACCTGAGCTGAAGGCAGACGCTTAATGACTGAGCCACCCAGGCGCCCCTGGATTGAAATATTTTAAATGTTTAAATCCAAGAGCTTATAATGATTTTTACACAAAACAAAATTTCATTTTTCATTTTTACAGGATGTGAGGAAATTAATTCTTTATTCTGAAAACTGGTAAATAAAAGGAAAGACCCAAGCATTTCTCCTGCCTTTTCTTTACAAACTGAATCTCAATGTAGCCAAATAGTTGATGAGGGCAAGTTTCTCTTATAGGCATGATAGGATTAGAATATGACTGTTTTGCAATCCCCATCCAATTTATGGATTTAGGCAATAATCATCAGTGGGTGCTAACATTGCAAAAGGGTGACAGCCAGCTGTGATGTGCCTTCTGATGGAAGACTCTGTGTGTGTCACCAACATTGAATATTTAACAGCAAAAAGAACACTACAATAAACTTATCACCCAGCTCCAAATATTATTGGTTCATGGCTATTTTAATTTCACCTAGAGCCCCACCCACCTCTGTTCTACACACCCAACCCCAGTTCCCCCATCTCCCTCTCATTTTTTTTTTTAAAGATTTTTAAAGATTTTATTTATTTATTTGACAGAGAGAGACACAGCAAGAGGGGGAACACAAGCAGGGGGAGTGGGAGAGGGAAAAGCAGGCTTCCCACTGAGCAGGGAGCCCGACGCGGGGCTCGATCCCAGGACCCTGCGATCATGACCTGAGCCGAAGGCAGAATCTTAACGATTGAGCCACCCAGGTGCCCCTTATTTTTTAATTTTTATTATTATTATTTTTTTAAAGATTTTATTTATTTGTCAGAGAGAGAGAGGGAGAGCACAAGCAGGGGGAGCGGCAGGCAGAGGAAGAAGCAGGCTCCCAGCTGAGCAGGGAGCCCAACGCAAGGCTCGATCCCAAGACCCCGAGATCATGACCCGAGCCGAAGGCAGACGCTCAACAGACTGAGCCACCAGGTGCCCCCTTGTCTTTACATCATGCATGGTCCTTAGCAAAATGGCATTCGACAAATATTTGTTCAATAAACCTAATAATCTAGTGAAAGAAATCTGAAATAAAACCACCTGACATTTGTCTAACACTATCAATTGCAAAGCAGTTTCTTTTCATTTTTATTTTGGAATAATTTTAGACTTACAGAAAAGCTGCAAAGATAGCACAAAGATAGCAATATTAGGGGAAAGTGAGTCAACGGCATACTATCTTATATAAGCACAGAACATTTGTCAAAGCTGAAAAACAAACATCAGTACATTACTACTAACCCAACTTCAGACTTTATTTGGATTCACCAGCTTTACCACTCATGTCCTTTTTCTGTTCCAAGATCCAATCCAGGAACCTACAATGCCTTTAGCAAATTTATTTTCATTAGCTCATTTACCTGCCCAATAGCTCTGCGAGGAAGATACTATTCATATTCTATTTAAGACAAAACTGAAGCTCACAGAGGTTCCATCTGGACAGGTGCCATGCAGGTAGCCAATAGCAAAACCAGTACTCAAATCCAGAATACCATGAGGTAAAAGCAATGGTGGAGGAAGGGGAAAAGAAATGAAGATGGCTTTGACAGCTTTCCTCTATGGGAAGAAAAGCTGGGTACCAAGATGACACGGTAAATGGGCTAATTAGGTAAAATGGTAGTTGAATGGCCTCTGGTTTTGGCAACGAGGAGTATTTCACAAGGTTCCCTCTGTGATGTTGGTTAAACATTCTAACTTTATGAATCAGATATTCATTCAGGACTGAGACATACTCTAGTCACAGTTAGCCAAAAAAAGATCAGGATTTGTAAATTCTTGTTCTTAATCCTGGACACGCCGCCAGCTCACTGTATGTTCCAAGATCTTCAGGTGCGTGTAGCGTAGCGCAGGCTCTTGGTATACACACAGGCCTTTCAGCCGCCACACTAAGACATGGCAAAGGCAACTGCCAACAGTGGAAACTTTTTAAACTGAAGATCAGCTCGTAACATATGATGCACAGCAAAGCAGTCACTATCTCTCATCCATGAAACACAAGCAATGGATTCCCAAGGTAACTAGCTGCTCAGTTCTTCACAAGAGCAACCAAAACTAGAAAAATCTTTCATAATTAGCATGACACAGGGTGAAGCTTATATATAAAGAAAAACAACTAAATTAGATGGGGAAAAAAAAGAAAAATTAAATGGAAAACAAGAAGAGAAACTTGAAAAATGGACAAAGCCATACCATGGGAAAGTTCAGTCCTTCCTTGACCAATATATAGATTCGCCCAACTTCCATGTACATTCCATCATGCTTCTAAGAACTTAAAGACTGAAATTTGTTTTGAGAATGTATAAACTACCAAAGAATATCATGGGGAAAAAGTAATAGGGCACAGGAGTAGCTCTTCAAAACATTAGAAAAACACACTATCACACGTCAATAATCAAAGTCACATGGGAATGGCCCCAAACCGGAAATAAATAAATGGAATGAGTAAAGAGTCCAGAAATAAATTCTCACTGCATATTAAGTACATGATAAGTGATAAACACTAAGTAAAACCACCAGTGAGGAAAAAAAACAATGTTTCTGGAATAATAGGACCCAATATAAAGAAAAATTAATTTAGATCCAGACTTCATCATATTGATATATGTATATAGACATATCACTATACATTCCATTAGGATAGTTATTTTGTAACACCATGAAAAAAAAAGTAAAACAGAATAAAGTATTTATCCCAGCCACAGACAGAGAATTTTTCCCACTACTGAAGCAAAAAGTAAAACTACAAACATTTTTTTAAATGCTCAGGCATAATTATTTTTAAATTTTCTATCTCCTTTTCTACAAAAGCCACAGAAAATGAGATAAAATGTAAAACAATAATATAGGAGGGAAACTTAACATCACAAATTTAACAGATAAAACTTACACCTAAGTACTTTCTATACATTAAGATGGCTATTATTAAAAAAAAAACAGAAAACAACTGTTGGCAAGGATATGGAAAAACTGGAACACTCATTCACTGCTAGAGGAAATGTAAAATGGTGCAGCTACCATGGAAAACAGTTTGGGGGTTCCTCAAAAAGTTACACAGAATTACCAGACATTTACCCCACCAACTCCACTCCTAGGTTTATAGCCAAAAGAATTGAAAGCAGGGACTCAGATAGATGTACACCCACGTTGACAACAGCAATTCAATATTATTCAAAATAGCTGCAAGGTAGGCACAATCCATAGGGTCCACCAAAAGACGAATGGATAAATAAAACGGGGTATACACATGCAGTGGAACATTATCCAGCCTTAAAAAGGAATGAAACTCTGAACACGCTACAACGCGGATGAATCTTGAAAACATGCTAAGTGAAATAAGCCAGAGACAGGGCGCCTGGGTGGCTCAGTTGGTTAAGCGACTGCCTTCGGCTCAGGTCATGATCCTGGAGTCCCGGGATTGAGTCCCACATCGGGCTCCCTGCTTGGCTTTGAAGCAGTCCTCTGACCCTCCTCCCTCTCGTGCTCTCTGTCTCTCATTCTCTCTCTCTCAAATAAATAAATAAAATCTTTAAAAAAAAAGAAATAAGCCAGAGACAAAGGACAAATTATTCCACTGATAAGAGGTACCTAGAATAAGCAAATTCTTAGATTAAATCATTAGCCAGTGGTTATTTTCTAAGGTTTTTTTTTTTTTTCCCAGTAATCTCTACGCACAACATGGAGCTCAAACTCACGACCCCAAGATCAAGAATCTCTTGCCCTACTGACCGAGCCAGCCAGGAGCCAAGAATAAGCAAATTCTTAGAAACAGGAGAATAGAGGTTACCAAGGGCTGGCGCTGGAGGGCGGAGAGGAGGAAGTTATTGTTTAAAGGGTACAGAGTTTCAGTTTGAGAAGATGAGAAGGTTCTGGACATGCATCGTGGTGGTGATAGTTGCACAACATTGAGAATGTACTTAATGCCACTACATTACACACTTCATATGGTTTAATGTCTATGTATATTTTGCCACAATTAAAAAAAAACTTGTACCAGAACATATAAATCTCTCAATCTCAAAAAAAAAAAAAAATCAAATGCTATGAAAAAAATCACACAAGAGGAAAGAAACAGTCGAGCAAGCAACTAATAAATGAAAACGTGCAATTAGGTTCAACAATGAAGTGGCACTTAATAGCTGTTAGCAAAATGATAAACCAGTATTTATACAGTTTCAGTAAAAAAATAAACCTCATATACCACCTAATGGAAATTTTATACTACTTTGGAACGTATCATTGCTTCAATCCCTTCAGAAGGCTGGTAAAATACATTTGCTCTCATTTTTAAAAATTCATATCCTTTGACTCAAGAACTTTATGCAAGAAGAAACAAAGCTGTGTGCAAAGACATTTGCATTAAGATTTTGTTTTATAATAAGGAAACACATAAGAATTGAATGGTTAAAAGAATTCTGACATACTAACTGCGAAACAGTATGAGGTCACTAAAAAAAGCAAACAAGACAACAGATACACAGAAGCGTGTATAAAAAAACAATGGGATTAAAAAAAAAGCCTCATATCCATGCTACATAACTATAATTGTATGAAATTATTCATAAAGGCAAAAGCTAACTTTGAGAGTCTCAGGCACTCTACATGTTTTATGTAATTTATTCCTTATAACAACTTTATGAGATATATACTCTTGTCCTCATTTTATTAATGAGAAAACTTAAGACCCAGAGAGTCACTGGGCCTTATACACATACTGTACATGGAGGCGGGGGGGGGGGGGGGGGGGTGCTCCAGAATCTGACCCGCGACCAGTATGACTGTGGACTTTATGTGCATGGAAATCACATTTAAGAGAGGAGCGAGATGTTATTTTCTTGGATAAAGTTTTCAATAAAAAGTTAGGAAGTAAATCACGGCACACAGGTCTCAATGAAGTGCTATACTGTTCGTCTACTTCTCGACTGCACCACTTCTAAAACTTAGTAATGTTACATTTATACAGACAGGCTGCCATTCACTTTCATTTTATAAAAATGGATACTTTATAGTTGTGACAACATGAAAAAACCACCTGGAACTCAGCTCTGTCTTTGCCCTAAATGTCTTTTTCATGCCTAACTGCAGAGCATAGCCAAAAAGCCTTGCTAAATAAATCTTGTATGTCTGTGGAAATATTTCCTGGAGGCACGGCTACTACCACCATTTTGGAACTGGTCCTCACAGTTCTAAGAGCAGCGTGTTGAAAGATGAAGATGTCCTCATTCACATCCTCAAACTCCCTTCTTGTCTCGCACTGCCAAAGAGTAGGGTTTCTGTCTGCTCCCCAAAAGAAAGGTAAGATCTTTCTGTACCCCTTGGATAGACATTAAAAAGCCTACAAAGTCCAGGCTGGCTGGAGGCAAAGGTGAACCGTCATCATGGCAGAAAGCAGAGATGAGACGGAGGCCAAGGCCTCGGTATTTTAACAGGCAGAAATCCCTAAAATGCAACAACTGTCCTTCATAGATGGGTTCTGGGAACAGTCTGGGCACTCAGATACACCACTATAAAACATTCCCAATGCACTTTGGGGTTAGAGACGTTTGGCTTTCTGAAGACATGGCTGGAACCTGCCTCGTCTGCTGAAACATAATGTTCTTGCAGATAAGGACAATACGCAAAGGTACCTAAAAATAAACGTAGGGGAAACACAAATCTGTTCCAGGACCCAATAAGAGTGACTCAAAGACCATCACCATATAAAGTCAATTTACCAATAGTTTTTATAAGAAAAGCAGAGATGGCTGAAGGAAACCAGTATGGAGTAACATAGGCCCCTAAAAAACAAAGCGGTTTGGTAGCCTGGCCATGGCCTCCTGGAAACAAATGGTTCCAAAAATCCAGTTCCCCTCCCCATTTGTAAATGCTGGCCCTCCTCTACAAGTGACTTATTTTTCTTTCCCCGCCTTTTTTTTTTTTTTAACGATTTTTATTTATTTATTTATTTGAGAGAGCGAGCGAGTGAGAGAGCATGAACGTGGAGAGGGAGAAGCAGACTTGGCTGCTGAGCAGGGAGCCTGACGCGGGGCTTGATCCCAGGCCTCTGGGATCATGACCTGGGCCAAAGGCAGACGCTTAACCGGCTGAGCCACCCAGGAGCCGCATGACTTATTTTTCGAAGAGAAGCACGTTTACTGGTGCTCATGGAGCTGTATACGGTTTTGTATAGCGCGGTCCAGGGCCGCCACCTCGCCACCCCCTTCACCCAGACTGGAAGGCAGGGCCCCCATGGCCGCTACACCTGGATGGTGCAGCACGCGGATACGGTGGTTGGCACAGGGGCACCAGGCTCGCTGAGCTGGCAGGCACTTGTACTCCTCATCTCCAGCTCATCCTCGTCCTCAAGGCTCAGGGGGAGCTAGCTAACTCAATTCCTTCAGGCAGGTCCTACACTCCAGGGAGAATGTCCGCTCACCACCCACGCACGGAGCCCAGAAGGACGGGCCACTCCTCCCTGCAGTCCATGGTGGGTAATGGTATAACGAAGCACCAGGAGCTATCAGAGGGGCTCCGTGGCCCTCATCCGGTGCTGCCAGAGAGCTGAAAGCCACTAGAAAGCAACCCTAGTTGATCTCTCCGACTCAGTAGGTTCGGCTCACAAAGGGCAGCACCAAGCCTGGGAATGCTGTGTGCAGAAGGTATGCTGCTCTGGATCTCCCCTCCTTGGCGTCACCCCTCGGCTATCACAAGCACCTACAAAACTCATTCCGTGCCACGTACGGATTCTCTGCCATCTACAGTTTACTGAAGTAAACATCCAAGTCCTTCCCCAACTGCTTCAAATTTAGACAAATTACCAAATGACTGGCAGTCACTAAAGATTTGACAATCTTCAAGACACTGAAAAAACTAATTTTTTTTTTTTTTGCTTTTTAATTCGACACTGCCCTGATGAGACAGAAGGAAAGCATGAGAAAAACTATTTGTTCTGAAATCAGTCCTTCCCTTCCCACTTAGAGAGAAGTAGAATCAAGGGCAGAAAAGTTCTCTGTGGATAAGGAAGGGCTACCTACCTATTCTCAAATGGGACAAATACTCTCACTGGAACAGCCATGGAATGTGCTCCCCCCACCTCCCCACCCCGCGTGACACTCTGGCTTTGCCCCTAGTCAGCATCCCAACCAGTCCAACAGCACTGCCATCTTCTCAAACCCAGCTCTGAGCTACAATACTTAGTCTTCTTTCTACCTAGTCTGATCATTGCCTTAAATTAAGGAAATAAAAAATGTGTCATATATAAATAAGATATCCCCTCTGCCCCCAATACTGATAAGAAATGAATTTAAAAAATCAATACTTTTTATTTTTGTGCAAAGGAATATTTTAGAAGAGTGCAGGCATATGGAGAATAACCTCGGCTGAAGAGAATCTGCCAGAGACAAAAGAAGATGGGCCGGTGGAAAGGCTGATGGATTTTAGCACTGGAGTCTTCTCCTGCCCACCCGACATTCTGACACAGCAGGCAGAGTCCCAACTCCATGTGAGCACAGGTTAGAAGCCGCTGCTTTAGTCCAGGCTGCTATTTTGTGCTGTCACTCACCTGTGCCATTGGCCAAGCCATTGTGGGTTGGGTTCTTGACGGGCTGGCGGTGCCGGGTGCTGGTACCGGGGCTTTGCTCACCGGCTGCTGTGGTTGTTCTGGCCGAGCCACCTGAATGTCTGTGCGTCCTGGAAATTCAAAGTATAAAGCAGACAGATATAAGTCAGTGTGAAAAAGAAAGAAGTATGTCCCATCTAAGTCACCGTATTCCCTCTCTCGCTATTTATTGGAAATAAGACTTTTAATAGCCCCTGTAGTCTTTGACTCAACAGAAGCTGGCTCCAAACAGAGACTCAGGTAAGCTTCCTCCTTGGTAATAGCCCAGAAGGCAACTTTGGGTAAACTTTTCCACTTGAAGTAAACAAATCCAGAGTGAATTGCCCCCACATCTGAAAAAACTGGCAAAATATCCCATGACCATCACATTATTTTTATTGGGCTCAAATGTAATAAATAAACAAGAATCACTGGACAGGCTACAGATGACATAATTCTCCCATTAGGTAAAAAGAGCCCAAATCATATCCAAATCTATTTTCTCTATAGCTAGAAACATACTTCCCTTGGGAAAAGAAGTCAAGGGGCACTAGACAACTCCAGCCAATGCATATGTTGACATGTTTTATCTAGAAAAGATGACTCAATGGTCCATCCAAATCAATGAGGAACAAAGCATAAAGGGATCTACATCGCAGAAAATGGTGGGATCTAGGAGCAGAGAATCTATCTGACAACTTCAGAGAACACGAGACAATAGGCAGTATGTGTTCTCACAGTCCTGTTGTCGCCTGACTTTGTTCACTCAGTGAAAATGTCTAAGCCTCCCTGCCCTTCAGTCCAGCTGTTTTGTCAAAGGAGATTATTCTACTGCATAGTCATTGTTTATTAGTCTTCAAGTGAGAATATTTAAAAGTGAGAGTATTTAAACATCATCCAGTAAAGAAAAGACCACCCCTGACTAAGCAAAGAAACAGAGGTCCACATACCCATACCCTCCATAACGCATACCCCCATGGATAGAGGTCGCATACCAGGTACATGGGGCAGTGAGAATACGATCAACAATAAAAGGAATAACAATAACTATAGCAGTATATAATATGCACTGAGTCAGAACATTATGTAACAGATATCCATGGTGCACTGTGCACTTTTTATTTTATCTCATCTAGCATGGTAACCCTAGAAGGAGTTTACTATTGTTATACCTATTTTACAGATAAGAAAGAAGACAGAGAAAGAAAGCAACGGAGCAAGACTCAAATCCAGGTAGTCTAAGATCAAGAGCTCATGTTCTTTGGTTGGAGACTGGGGGAAGGTAGCCTGGACTTGAGCTGAATCCCTCCCAGGCTATTCTTTCACTGGTCACTTGGCCAATGGTGAGATGAAGAGCTCAAATGGAAAGGTCCCCTGCTGGGCTGGAAGGCTCCATATCCACCAGAACACCTCTGCTGGTGAGACTCTCTCATCCAGTGTTGGGACAAGCCCGCAACACAACAAACCTGGAGGTTCCCAGGGGAATAAGAAATGCCCCCACCAACAAGTACCTTCTCCAGCACAAGAAATGGACTTTTTCCAACAAGATGGGCATAAGCCAAAATAGTTATAGTCATTATCTCTGACTGTTGTGAATATGAATTCCCTTAGCTTTTCCTTTTGTGCTTTTCTAGAGTTTTCTAGTTTTCTCCATTGAACTTGTATACTTTTGAGTAAGGAAAAAACACAATTTTTTAAGGAGGGAAAAAGTTTTTTCTTAGATCAAAACTGTAGGAAGGAAGGAAGGAAGGAAGGAAGGAACCTAACAAATCGTGGAGTTCTTCATACCTAAAGACTGCATGGCAGTTAAAAATGGATAGAGAGGGCACAACTGAGCTATGGAAATAAAGATTTAATTTGGACTCTCTTTTTCCATCTTATTTTTCCCTGAGCTAATTTCATAAATCGAAAGCTGTCAACCACACCTCAGTCAAAAACAAAAAAATATTTCAAAGTCCCCACTTCATGGGAAGAAATGTTAGTACTGAGCATTTTACCACAACTCCTCATCGAAAGCAGAATGAGTACAGATTAGTTCCAAAGGAAAAGACGGTCTTCCGCCACGGGTGAGTGTGTGTGTGTGTGTGTGTGTGTTGAGGGCAGAGAGCTTGACAGAGATAAAATTGGTTAATAAAAGGTTTATTTCAGCCCAGAACACCCTTAAAAGGACAAATAAGCCTCTCAGATCTGGTACTCAGAGCCCACAGCAGAGGGCTGTATCACTCAGGAAGCAGCAGGCGTGTGGCAGCACAGGAAAGGCGACATCAGTCCTGTCACACGCACAGGCTCCGACGAGCCCGTGATCACTCCCAGTCCAGGGCTCCCTGTCCCTCTGCAGAGCAGCTGGGCATGACAACAGGGTGGGCCCCATTAACTCTCCTGGCTCCTCCCTCCCTTCCCCGAAAGGGCATGTGGTCAGAGTTGAGAGAGAATACTCTCAGAAATGTTTAACCACTAATGATAGCAGCTTGCCCTGAATGATGGGCTGCAGCAGGGCTGGGATTAGCCTGTAACCAGGGGCAGCCGGGACCACTTGGCATGAATGGCTGCCTCCCTGGCCACAGCCCACACTGCAACCTCCGCCCTCCCCCAACACACACACACACACACACACACACACACACACACAACCCCCATTCCCCAGATTCTTCCCTTGCCCTCAATCTGGAGTTTCCCCCTTTTTTCACCTTGAATTACCTTTAACATACGACTCTCAGAAAGAAGAAAGGCCTCAACAGTTGAGGAAAATCTTCTCTTCAGCAGTTTCCTCTCTTGGAGGACTCACTCAGCCCTTACAAAATGGGATTGTGTCGTGATTAAAAGCTGGCCCAAATGCTGAAACCACACACCATAAGCCAAAATAGTATCAGGACAAAAGCGAGACGATGGGGTGGAGATGAGCTGGGCTCCACCACAGGCAGCCTGGCTTCAACTCTGCCAGTGACTTCAACTTTGGCCTGATCTTGTCACCATTTTGAGGGTGGAGATGGCAGCAGGGGTGGGAGGGTGAGTGGGTTATGCAGCCCTGAGACAGTCAGAAGAAGATGGAACAGCAAAACTCCACAACTGGTTTCAAGTTATCTAGTTACCGAGATTCAGCTCTCTTTACAGCGTGCCCTTCTCAGAATGCTGGCATGTCCTTACCTAAGTTCCTCTCTCAGAACCTGAGGCCTCCCTAAGAAATCCAGTCAAGGCCAGGGCCCTGGAATTCTCTCTCCACATTCCCAGAAGCAGATCTGCTGCACTTGAAGTCCCCCAGATGGGGCTCTGGGCTGTCCCTTGGCATTCAAGCTCTGCCATTCACAGAGTTGGCCTCAGTCCTCAGCTGTACCCTGAGAGCCACAAGCTTGGTTGCTTTGAGACATCTTGCATCACCCTTCATGAAGGCCACTGAATAGCATTTGATTATCTTCTGAGCACTAAGCCCTGTTCTAACAACAAAACAGAAAGGGTCCTGGCGCTCCAGGTTGGTGAACACATGGAGATGTGGGTAGAGTGGCGTGCCTGCAGAGGGCATGGAAGCTCCCCACCTTTTCCCCATACCTCACCCTATGTACCTCTCTTCCATCTGGCTGTTGATTCATATCCTTTAGTAAACTGGTAAACATTTAAAAACAAAAACAGAAAGAGTCCCTGATCTCTTTCAAAAAGTTTACATCTTAGTGGAAATGCGGTGATTTGTAATTTTGCATCACCCTCTACAGTGCTGACATGTGAGAGCCACTGGGCCAGTGAGTGAGACTGGCTGACACCTTGGCACTGTCATTCCAGTGCAACTTTGATGACCATCGTCACATACGCAATAATTTATGTGGAGTAGTTACACAAAACTTTGTTTCTTTGGTTTAAAAAGAGGCCAGCCCTAGCACTGGTAACATAAGTGAAAACAAGATGAAAAGCAAAGGCTCACAAGCCAGAACACAAAATTTTTTGTCAAATTAAAAGTGAAATTCAAAATTTGGTGATGGCTCAGATTTTGAGATTAATAAGTCTATCATATCCTTCATGTGGAAATTGATTTTTAAAAGTAGTAGGTAGTTTCATCAAAATTCAAAATTCCTGCTCTTCCAAAGATACTGTCAAGAAAACAAAAAGACAATCCAGGGACTGGGAAAAAAATATTTGCAAAATACATATCTGATGAAGGACTTAGATCCAGAATATATAAAGAACTCTCAAAACTCAGTAAAAACAAACCAATATAAAAAATAATCAAAGGATTTTAACAAACATTTCACCAGAGACAATCCAGAAATGGCAAATAAGCACAGGAAAGGTGTTCAACATCATTAGTCATTAGGGAAATACGAATTAAGATCACAATGAGATACCATCACATGCCTAGTAGAATAGACAAAGTAAAAACAGACAAACAAAAGAACGGACAGTAGCAAGTGCTGAGGAAGATGGACACAAAGCAACTGAAAGTCTCAAACACTGCTGGAGGGAATGGGATGTGGTACAGCCACTTTAGAAAACAGTATGGAGGGGAAAAAAAAAAAAAAAGAAAGGGTTTGGCAGTTTTTCGTAAAGTTAAATATGCACTTAGCATACAAACCAGCAATCCTACTCCTAGGTATTTACCCAAAAGAAAGGAAAACGTAAGTTTCCATAACCTGTAGGCAAATGTTTATAGTGACTTTATTCATAATTTCCAAAACTGTAAACAACCCAAAGTCCTTCAACTGGTGAATGAACGGACAAACTGCGGTACATCCATACAAGGGACTTGTACTCAGCAAATAAAAGCAAAGAAATTACTAATACATGAAACAACACAGATTCATCTCAAATGCCCTATGCTAACCAGAAGACAAACTCAAAAGGCTACAGTGTTTCATTCCATTTTTATAACATTTAGGAGGAAGCAAGGCAAACTGTATGGAAAGAAAACAGATTGGTGTTTGCCAGGGGCTGGAAGTAGAAGGAGAGGATGACTACAAAGAGGCACAAGGGAACTTTTCAGGAAGATAAAACTATGTATATCTTGGAAACGGTAGTGGTTACGAGACTGTATGCTTTTGTCAAAACCCACAGAACTGTACATGGAAAAGGGTGAATTTTCCTCTATATAAATTATACCTCAGTAAACCTAACTTAATAATTTCTAAAAATCAATTTGTATATTTCAGCCACTGCAAAAACAGTTCATCACATGAGAAAAAATAAAAGTGAGCAAAAGTTTTAAAAGACAGGTAACTTGAGAAACAAACTGAGGGTTCTAGAGGGGAGGGGGGTGGGGGGATGGGTTAGCCTGGTGATAGGTATTAAAGAGGGCATGTACTGAATGGAGCACTGGGTGTTATATGCAAACAATGAATCATGGAACACTACATCAAAAACAAATGATGTAATGTATGGTGATTAACATAACATAATAAAAAAAAACCTACAATAAAAAAATAAAAGACAGGTAACTTACTGTGTGAGGATATGCTCAAAAAAACACACAGAAAACAAGAATCTTGATAAGAATGTACTTTAGGCGATATTCAAGACTCTCCAAACACTCTGTATTAATAAACATGAGGATTCTTCAAAGCCCAAGAACACATTTCTCCCAAATGTTGAGAATTCCTGGTTGACTGGATACTGGGTGCCAAGCACAATTTTCTACCTTGGTAAAAGAGGCCTGCGATACAAAGGGGAGGTTCTCTGACCTCAGATCCAGGCCCATTAGTATTTGAGCTCAGCACATGAGAAGTTTCAGGGTAGAACAACTAACAGTGAGTTTTCCTCCATTTACAAAAACAAATCAATAACGACGCAGAAGGTACAATCACCCAATAAACTTCAAACTCTTCTCACACTCTAATCCAGGGAATTGATATTTGCCTGAATGACTGGACCTAAGAGGGTGGCTGTCCAGTCCCTCCTCCAAGGCCTCTTAACTGGGCATTGTCTTTTAATAGCGGCATGGAAACAAACTGAGTGAGGCTGGGCCGGTTTCCAGTAAGACAGAACCAGCAAAAAAAAATAAAATAAAAAGGCACTTAAAATAGAAGCACTAAAAAAAAAAAAAAGAAAACGGGAATTGGTGATGGGAAAAGAAATGGTTTCCACCATTCAGAGACGCATCAATAAGCAAACCTGCTCCCACCTACACCCTGTTCAATCCTTCCTCCCCATTCAAATGTGGATTCAGGGGAAATAAAAAATAATAATTAATAAATAAATAAATAAATAAATAAATAAATAAAGGGATAAAAAGGAGAGGTGAAAGGGAAAGGCACAATTAAGAGTTAAAATGAGACCATTCTAGTCATTCCAAGGGTAATTTACAGCTCCATTCCACACCCTACCTCTAGGCTGCCAGCCTCAGAAATGACAGGAAAGGTAAAAATAAAACTGCTGCCAAGTCCATTCTATGTTTCAGAAAGACAAATGATTTACTTTTTTTTTTTTTTAGATTTTATTTATTTATTTGACAGAGAGAGAGACACAGCGAGAGAGGGAACACAAGCAAGGGGAATGGGAGAGAAGCAGGCTTCCCGCTGAGCAGGGAGCCCGGTGTGGGACTCGATCCCAGGACCCTGGGATCATGACCCAAGCCGAAGGCAGATGCCTAACGACTGAGCCACCCAGGCGCCTGACAAATGATTTACTTTTGCACAACCTTGAGTACAGAGCAATCCTCTCAACAGTGGCAGCTTTGGAAGACTAAAAGATTCAACTTACAAGAGAACATACAATACATTTTGATGCATCTAACTTAATTCCATGTTGTAGGTCGAGAGTAATAGAAAAGAATACTCAAACACCCTCCCCAACTTGAAAGGGAGCTGAAGTTCCGGGGAAGTATTCACTCCTCATTCCACCCAGCTCGGTGCAGCAGTCAATGACGGACATGTTCCTTGGCCTGAGATGCTACAAGGGCATAGGATGCTCACGTGGAGAGCATTGGGGGCCACCAGCCTCCACTGACACGCAGGAGGAACCTGCACGGGTGGACCCTGAAAGGGATGCGGAGCCCCACCTTGTACGGGTAAGCCAGAAGGGCGTCTCCACCTTCTTCCTACTGAAATCATCTCTTGTTTGAGCGTCCCTTGTGCTACAGCCTCAGACCAGAAAGGACTACATGGGGTCCTGAGGTACTGGGGTCAACAGTTCATTCAGCTGTCATTTCTAAGTGTTCTGACCCAGCAAATCACAAAGGCAGAAATCCAGCAGGAGTGAAGGAAGCTCCAAAAAGAGTATGTTCCTTGGACAATCCTCAGAACATCCCTCTAAACTGTTCCTGAGGATAATTCAGAGCCTTTGAGGATCTACTCACCTGGGAGACTCTTCTCTGGACGCCCAATCCAAATCTTGGTCTGAATGTCCCTCATCTCCCAGGCTAGAGTAAATTCCCTTACATTCTCTCACAAAGCATTCTAATTTTCCCTTTATGGCACTTCTATTTGTAATTATGTATTTGTGTGTTTATTTGTTCAATATGTATTTCCAATAAGGTCCGTGAGGGCGGGCACCATGTCTCTTCTGTGTACCTTTGCATAAACCAGCACCCAGCATGTGCCTGGCCCCACAAGAAGGCATGTAAAAATATTTGCTGAATGAATAAAAGAAGCAGGCTGTCAAGTTCAAAAGCACTCTTGGGCCTGTAATCTCTAGTACTGCCCATGTTCTTTGCAGTCCAGTCACTCATCACCTCCTCATCTCCCGCCATCCCTTTAGAGAATGGAATCCATGCCAGGAGATGGAATCCGGAGTCTAGGAGGTGACTGAGAAGTACCAGAGCTACTGCCTTCCAGAAAGACCACCTCTAAGCATCATGTAAAAACATTCTCTAATATTGGGGTCTAGAAATAAAAATCATTTCACTAGACTCATTTCATGGCCACACGTAGATACTAAAATTGTGAGACAATCTCCAAATCCAACAAGTTCTATTTGGCATGGGTTTTAATTTGTTCTAGCTGTAATTTTCAAGCACTCTAACAGGTAAAGTGTAGGCAAGTGACTAAATATGAGAATTTAGAGAGACACCTTCTGTGGTGGGCAGAATTTCTAAAATGAAAACAAAATTTTTTTTTCAGTGCTTCTATTTTAAGTGCCTCCCAAAGATACCCCACCCTAATGCCTAAAACCAGTGAAATGTGACAAAATATCACACCCCTGATTATGTTATGTGGCATCAGTGAACTTAGGACAGGGCGCTCAAACAAGCAGGCCTGATCTGATTATATAACATAAAAACAGTATGCTTTCTCTAGCAGGTGTCAGAAGTGGAAAGCAAAAAAGAAAATCAGAGTGATTCAAAGCTCAAGGGAGTGGGGGGCACCTATATGAGAAGGAAGGGGGCACCAGACCTGAGAGAGGCCCCAGTTAACAGCCAGTAAGGAAACAAGGACCTCAGTCCTACACCCGCAAGCAACTGAAGTCTACCAACCACCGGAATGAGCTTTGAAGCAAAGTCTTCCTTAGACTTTCCAGATTAGAATGCAGCCTGGCGAACACCTTCATTTTGGTCTTGTGGGACCCTGAGTAGACAAGCCAGCCAGCCACACTGTGCCACTACAGAATTGTGAGCTAAAAAATGTTATCGTTTTAAGCCCTAAGTTTGTGGTGATTGATTACACAGCAATAGAAAACTGATAAAAACCTCTCAATACAAATAAATGTCAATTTCCACAGAAGACAATACTGACTTCCAAACATGTGGCTAGGTACTAGCCTTGGCCCAAATTCTTACTGATCACCCTATTTCACTCTGATTTCAGAAGGCCTTATGCGGGTGTGGTATGTCTCTATGCAATCAGGGCTCATCTCAGGGCAAGAGCATTTCTGTGATGCGATGTCCTTTATGAGACACACTTCTAAGATTCAACAATCACTTGGGAATTTCAACTATATAGAAGTGAGGTATTACTGTTCTTAATGGGTAAGTAACATTCTCTTCTGGTAGAGTTCAGCTATAGGGACTTTACACATTCTTTTTCCAAAAAAGACATATTTATGTGTCAACTTGTGTCTGATTCCTTAAAAGTTACAAGGATTTGAAAAGAATAGTCCACGCAAAGGGTTCTATATAGAAATACAAGTCATGAAGAAAAAAGAGATGAAACAGGAGAGACTGAGCAGGCAGTGGGAACCCACCACGCTCTTGGCGGTTAGGCTAAGCCTTGGAAAGCACAAGGCAGTCCTGATAAAAAGTCTCCCCTACACCCTGGGCCCCTGAAATCATCACTTCTCAGGAGAAGTGGTGCCAAGGAATGTAAACTAGTAGCAAGACCCACCCCAAAGTTTTGGCAAATAAGGGAAAGAACATAAGACTCTTTCAACTCAACAAATATTTATTGAGCTGCTGCTACGTGCAGCAAGGCACTATTCTAGGCTCTGCTAAGGACAGAAAGATGAATAATGCACAGATGCCTTTAACATGGTATTTGGCTGAGAGTTTGGCGCCACTCCCCCTGCACCTTCTCCCCCTCCAAAAAGTAGATGGAAGAAGTTGTTACTCCTCGGTAGTCTGCAGTTCATTCTTTTCTAAGCCGAAAGCAAAACTGAATGATGTGATTTAAAATAAATCTTTCTTAAACCTTTTTTAAAGGTAAAATTAAAAAAAGAAAAAAAGAAAACAACAACAACAAACAAACAAACAAACCTGGTCTTACTCTCTCCTTCTCCTTCGCAAAATAACAATTATTTGCACTACATCCTACCCTGGGTTTTCACTAACCTCATTTTTAAAAAAATTTTGTCATTTTGTCGTTAAAACATTGTACTTTCAAAGGCTATTTGTCTATACAAAGTAGACCCAACGCATTAGGTGCGCTAAAAAGTAAAGCCAAACAAAATCTTCAGATAGGGAGAAGTGAATAAGTTCCCATTCTTTTCACACCACTGGATGCAGAATTTCACACTCCATTATCAAATAATCAGCGAGCCAAAGATGACTTCAACTCATCAAGACCAAGAAAAAGCATAGCAAACACAGGCTTAAAGTGCAAAGTCAGCCTAGAGATAGGAAACAAAGAAGGCAGGACAGACAGAAACCGAAAAGGCAAGAGGATGATGAAAACAACTCCAAGGATATCAAGACTCAAAGAAACATAAATGGCCTGTGGCAGTTTCAAGATAGACGCTATCATACTGGTACTTTAAATATTCAGTTCAATGGTATTGCAAGCAATGCTACCTAAAATACAAACAGCAAAAAGATTGAAACTAAATGGGTGGGGGGAAAATATGCCAAGCAAATACAAAACAAAAGGAAGCTGAGACAGCTATGGTAATGTTAAACCAAATAGATTTTTTAAAAATAATTTTTACAAATCAGGTGTAATTTAGAGTTAAATTCACCCTTTTTAAGGGTACAGTCTAATGAGTTGTAACAAATGTGCACAATCGTGTTACCACCACCACAATCAAGACACAGAGCATTTCTATCACCCTCAAACATTTCTGGTGCCCTTTTACAGTTAATCCCACCACCCACCCCCGTCAATTCCTAGAAACTGCTGATTGGATTTCTAGCCCTATAATTTTGCCTTTTCCAGAATGCTATATAAATGGATTCATACACAATGTAGCCTTTTGTACAAGTCTAGCTTCCTGCATTTAGCATAATGCTTTTGAGTATCATCTATGTTGTTGTAGGTTGTTCTTTTTCATCATTCAGACCAAATAAATTTTCAGAGAAAAAGCACTAAAAAAAAAAGAGGATAGTGAGATAAAGATAAAAAGTTTAATTCGCACATAAGTCATATTTCAAATTTATAGCGTGGACCCAATAAAATAATCTTGAAACGCATAAAGCAGAAGTTCACAGACACGATCTGGCCCCACCAATTGCCGCCCTCATCTCCTATTTTCCCACCACTCCCTCCACACCAACCAGACTGGCCTCCCTTCCCTTCCTCCAACTCCAAAGGCCTTGGCAGAAGCCATTCCTCTGCCCAAATATGTTCTTCCCAGATATCCTCACGGACAGCCCTCATCTTCAAATCTTTGCTGAAAGGTCATCTTCTTAACAATGCCTCTCTTGACTGCCTATTTATTTCTGCATCTTAATGTTAGATAATATAGTCATATGTATGTATGTATTTATATATATGCATACATATATGTATGTATTTTTATATACGCATACATATACGTATGTATGCATATATATATTTGCATGGGTCAGATTTATTTTTTAAATAATAAAGATCAATAACACCAGAAAAAAGAGGAACACTGGGATTCTGCAAGGCAAAGGATGTACGTTTCCAGAAAGAACTAGTCCACAAGGTTAAACTTGCACATAGGTCAGGTGGGCCTTTGTGGCTATAGTTTTGGCAGGATGATAGAACCGGATGCCAAAATGAAATGAACTAATACATGAAAGGAAATAAGAAAGGGAGACCCAAAGAATACTGGAGCCAATATCCTCACTATATTTTTAGTAAGTTAAAGGTACATATTAACCTCAGAACACTGTGACACATGCAGCATCACGCTATATAAATTCTGTATTTCAGTTCTGTAACTTTTCATCTAAATGCAAAACTTAAATATAGAATTGTTTCAGTGTTTGAAAGGAGTCTTTCTATCAAGGCTACTGAGGATGCCATTGTAAAGACAGTCACTAAACTAAACCCCAAATCTCCACTGCCACAGACCTTGGTGCTCTCAAAAGGAGTCATCCAGCGCCAACAGAATCCCAAAGGAAAAGTCTAACCTCATCACGCCACACTACGCCACAAACTGGCTTCAGCAACCTCCTTCCCCACCATCCCCATCTGTCTGAAGCATCTGCCATCAGTTCTGTTCCGCTCTTTAATCACCACAGACCCAAGCTGCCTAAGCAATGATGACTAAAAAGTCATTTCTCCAAGACCCATACTCTTTTTATTTGCTTCTCTGTAAATCCTTTCCCTTTCAACCACAATTTTCTAGAACTGAGAAATCCCAGAATCCAGATACAGACCTAATTAAAGTAGAAATATCACTGCTGTGCCCTCATTGTGCTGACCCTTATAATGGCCCCATTGTTCAATGTCAGAAAAACATTTTGTTTGGCTCTGTGTAAGTCTTAAAGTTTGGTTTTCACTCCTCCCCCTGTGGATACACTTTCAGAGTGTGACTGCCCCAGGGCCACAAGGGTCACTAACACCAATCCCAACCATTATGGGGGATGCCATTTTAAAGAGACAGCTTCATAAGCTCCTCCCCTCCTGCATTTCTTTTTTCCATGAATAACATCACAAAGCGCTGAGTCCTCTCTATTCCTGCTCATCCTTTACTCTGTCTCATTAGTCAGTCACCCAGTCCTGCTCAATGATTACACCTCCTAGGTATTTCTAGGTATTTCTCTTGACTTCTCTCCATTCTACCACTGCCCAAGGCCAGTCATCAACTCCTATCTCACCAGTTCCTACAATGGTCCTCCTCTTAGTCCCTGGTTCTAATCTCAACCTCCACTGTGGCGGACATTCCCACCCTCTTCTATTCCACATGTCTCCCCCATTCTGTCCACTCGCTCAGGGGATGGAAGATTCTCAGATTCCCTTGCAGCTAAATTCTGGAAGTGATGCAGATTATACCAAGGGAAAGCTCTTGCAGGAGATTTGGAAAGCAGAAAGAAAGCAGAGACCATTCCTCTCGAGGCGCTGATGAGTGGAGGGGCTCTGGCAGACTCCATTCTTCACTGCGTGGACACCAGCCTCACATGGAAGGCAGCCGGAAGAGCAAGTGCAGTTTCCTGACATCTGGATCGCAGATGCAAGGCTATGACCTTGAAACTAAGGATGGGGAAGGTCACACTTCTGTTCCTCCAGCCCATACAAAGACTTCTGTAAACACCTAATTCCCCATATTAAATCCTTTCTGCTCAAAATACCTAGAGTGGTTTCTGCTTCCTGCAATGAACCCTAACTGATACAGCTTCAAATTTATCCATTCGATACATTCCTGGATAATTTATCACAAAAATAGCACATCATGCCCTTGCTCAAAATTCAGTGGTTCCCTAGCTCCAAAGAATAAAATCTAAAGTCCTCAGTAAAGCATAAAGGCCCATTATGAACTGGTCTTGCCTTCTTACCATCTCCTATAGCAGGGATCAGCAAACTCTATAAAGGCCAAAGAGCAAATATTTTAGGCTTTGCAGACCATCTGATCTCCATCACAACTACTTAACTCTGCCATTGCAGCATAAAAGAGGCCACAGACAATATGTAAATGAATGAGCATAGCTGTATTCAAATAAAATATTATTTACAAAAACAGGTGGTCAAGAGAATTAAGACAAGCCACAGACTAAGAGAAAATATTTGCAGAAGACATATCTGATGAAGGATTGTTACCCAAACATAAGAAGAACTCTTACAACTCAACATCAGAAAAGAAACCACCCAAGTAAAAAATAGGCCAAAGACCTGAACAGACACCTCACCAAAGAAGATACACAGGTGACAAATAAACCTATGAAAAGATGCTCCACAAAAGAGGAAGCCTCTTGCACTGTTGGTGGGAATGCAAACTGGTGCAGCCACTCTGGAAAATAGTATGGAGGTTCCTCAAAAAGTTAAAAATAGAACTACCTTATGACCCAGCAATTACACTTCTAGGTATTTACCCAAAGGATACAAAAATACAGATTTGAAGGGACGCATGCACCCCAATGTTCCCAATATTTATAGCAGCATTCTCAACAATAGCCAAACTATAGAAAGAGCCCAAATGTCCACTGACTGATTAATAAATACAGAAGATGGGTGTGTGTATGTGTGTATAAAAAAATGGAGTATCGGCCATCAAAAAAGAATGAAATCTTGCCATTTGCAATGACGTGGATGGAGCTAGAGTGTATTATGCTAAGTGAAATAAGTCAAAGACAAATACCGTATGATTTGACTCATATGTGGAATTTAAGAAATAAAACAGATGAACACAGTGGAAGGGGGAAAAAAGAGAGAGAGGGAAGCAAACCATAATGATAGAGAACAAACTGAGGGCTGATGGAAGGAGATGGTCGGGGCGGGTGGGGGATAGGTTAAATGGGTGACAGGTATTAAGGAGGGCATTTATTGTGATCAGCTCTGGGTGTTGTTTGTAAGTGATGAATCACTAAATTCTGTACCTGAAACCAATTTTACCATATATGTTAACTAACTAGAATTTAAATAAAAACTTGAAAAGAAAAAAAAAAGATGCTGCACATCGTATGTCATCAGGAAAATGTAAATTAAAACAGCAATGAGATACTACTACAAAGCTTTAAGAATGGCAAAAATCTAGAACACTGATAACACCAAATGCTGGTGTGGATACGGATCAACAGGAACTCTCATTCTTTGCTGGTGGGAATGCAAAATGGTGCAGCCACTTTGGAAGACAGCCTGGCAGTTTCTTACAAAACAAAACATACTCTTACCATATGCTCCAGCAATCACTCTCCTTGGTATTTACCTGAAGGAGTTGAAAACATGTCCGCAAAAAAAACCTGCACAGGGATGTTTATAGCAGCTTTATTCATGGTTGTCAAAACCTGGAAGGAATCAAGCCTGTGCTTCAGTAGGTGAATGGATGAATAAACTGTGGTACATCCAATGGAATTATTATTTAGCGCTAAAAAGAAATGAGCTCTCAAGCCATAAAGAGACATGAAGGAAGCCTAAATGTGTATTACTAAGTAAATGAAGCCAATCTGAGCTACGAACTTTGGTTTCAATTATATGACATTGTAGAAAAGGCAGTTTTTTGGAGACTATAAAAGAATCAGTGGTTGCAGGAGTTAAGGGGGAGAGAAAGATGAATGGGTAGGGCACAGAGGATTTTTAGGGCGGTGAAATTAATCTATATATAATCTAATAATAATCTAATCTATATTAATCTTATCCACCACTATAATGGTGGATAAGCATCATTATAAACTTGTCAAAACCCACAGAACATACAACACTGAGAGTGAACTGTAATGCAAACTACGGACTTTGGGGGACAATGGTGTATCAGTTGTTTAACAAATGTGCTATGCTAGCGCGTGATGTTGATAGCAGGGGAGACTGTGTATACGTGGGGGCAGGTTTGTGAGAAATCTCTGTACCTTCTGCTCAATTTTGCAGGGAACCTAACCCTGCTCTTTAAAAAAAAAAACCCAAAACCAAAATAAACAAACAGGTGGCATCCTGGAGCTGGCCTGTGAACCACAGTTTGCCATAGCTATCACCCAAATATCTTTCATAGGGACATTAGCAAGTGACTAGTATTTCCTCAAATATGCTAGGTTCTCTTTATTCTGCCTTGCCTTTGCCCATGCTGTACCCTCTTCCTGGAGTGACTTCCCTTACCCTGATGCCACTGGTCTGCAAACTCCTTTCAAAGTCCAGCTCAAACGTGGGAGGTCTTCCCCAAACCCCCCAGGTGGATTCAGGAACACTTCCCACTACCTTCCTCTTGCATGTGAAGTCACCACCGCTACACGGTCCATCGCGCTACACTGTCACTGTTGTATCGGTCTCCTACTAGATGCCACAGTCCTTGACGATGGGGACCATGGCTTTCCATCTTTTTGTCACCATGACCTACCTCAGAGCCTGGCATTCTTGTCTGTGGAATGAATATTGCCTTCAATTGCAGATATCTGCCTTACCTTCTCCTAGTTCCTGAAAACTTCTCAACCAGCTTTCTGGCATATACCACACCTCTCTAGGCTCACAGACAAGAAATGCCCAATAAATACCTACAAAATACACAGAGCTGAAGAGATAAGTGTATAATAATGTACAGTGCAGGATTTAATTAGTGCAAAATTAATAAATTAATTATAAATGAATGTGTAATTAATCTCCATGATTACTTTTCGATGCCTTGCTCTGACAACACAGTGAGGCTCCTGTCCATGGTCTCAATCCTCCCCCAAATAAACCAACTACTCAGGAAAGAGTCCATTGCAAGAAGGGACTGAGTCTTAGTTATTCCTAAAGGAATAAATGAATTACACTTCTTTCTCTTCTTCCTCCGTTCTCTTCCTCAGCAATCCTGAGGCTCTGCCCAGATTTGAAGGAGAAGCTGTTGGGTGGGAGGCTTGAATGAAAACCGTAAAGGTGTTCAATTGCGTTTCACGCTGACAGGGTGACATCTCTAAATAACTACAGTTTCCAATCAAGTAGCCTTTAGTCATCTCAACTGCAGGAGAGGCCAACAATGACTGAGAAAATGGCCCAGTGCCCAAAGGCTCAACTCCCGTCCTGTCCGCCCCTGTCCCCATTAGCTTTGCTTCCCAAACCCCTTGGCCCTCCTAGGACTCCCAGCAGTGTTCCCAGCAGACTCACGCCCCGTGGAGTTTATTTTTCTTTCCTTTCTGGGCTAGGCTGTCTGCAGACACAGCTGATGAGCTATTTAGAGCTCACCAGAGACCTTGGGGCTTTGTAAGTCCCCCAGACTTTACTCTTTTAAATCTTCAGAGGTCATTAATGCCAAGGCAAGAGAGTCAATAAATTTCATATGCTTTTATCAAAGCAGGACAAAAAGGAAAGAAGAAAGGAGGGTGGATGAAAACTCTATCATAAGAGGTTTTAAAACTTTTACATGTAAAGGAATCACAGGGGAGAGGTGCTTGGGTGGCTCAGTCGTTAAGCGTCTGCCTTCGGCTCAGGTCATGGTCCCAGGGTCCTGGGATCGAGCCCCGCATCGGGCTCCCTGCTCAGCGGGAAGCCTGCTTCTCCCTGTCCCACTCCCCCTGCTTGTGTTCCCTCTCTCGCTGTGTCTCTGTCAAATAAATAAATAAAAATATTAAAAAAAAAAAAAAACACAGAATCACAGGGGAGCGTGTTAAAACACGGGGTCTGCCCGACACTGGCCAGTACTCTCAGCTGACGATGGACGTGGGCAAATTCCAGGCCTCCATCCCCTCACACCAAACACAAAGAGGCACATAGATCCCTGGACATTCACATCTACACTTCCACAAAACAAACACATACACACACAACAAAGGAAAATTAATTGCTTAAGCTCCTTACAGTTTCTTCAACAGGACCACTTTCAGTCTTCAGGCCCATTAATGAAAAAATTCAATGCCTTCTTCCCTTTTTGTCTCCCCAGTTCCCTATAGAACTGTGGAAAATCTACGGGGATTCTCGACTGAGGAGCTAGTTGGTCAAGTCAGAAGGCATCTCAGGCTGTGCTTGGAGGAGCAGCATGGCTCGCAGACAGCCCTGAGGGTTTCAGCTGTGAGCTGGTTTCCCCTTCTCACCCCGATTTCACAGAACGGCTGGGAGGGGGAAAAAAAAAACTCACAGGTGTCGGGGCATCGGTGAAGTACGGAGGGACTCAGACACCCTGACTTCCTACTCTCCAGGCTCGAATTTCACACCCATTTCTAACCGAACAGTACCTCTGAAGACCGCTAGCAGTACCCGCGCGGATCCCCTCTGCCGGGTCCTTTCCCTCCACGGACGCCCCACTGGGGGTTTCTCTCATTCACCGCTCACTCCCTCCACTAGTCAGTTCCTGAGATACTGTACTGAACCCTCGCACAAGGGACAACGGTCTCTCTGCAAACTCTCTCTCCTCGGTCCTTCCCTCTGCACCCACAGATTTCTTCTCTCTCTGAACTGCCCGGAACGCTCATAGTTTTATTTGCCTCTTTCTTTTTTTTTTTTTTTAAGATTTTATTTATTTGACACAGAGAGAGCGACAGCAAGAGAGGGAACACGAGCAGGGGGAGTGGGAGAGGGAGAAGCAGGCTTCCCGCGTAACAGGGAGCCCGATGCGGGGCTCGATCCCAGGACCCTGGGATCATGACCTGAGCCGAAGGCAGACGCTTAATGACTGGGCCACCCAGGCGCCCCTATTTGCCTGTTTCATACAGATCTCACGCATCATGAAGGCTGTGAACTGGCTGTGGAAAGGGGAGGCCATGCTCCCCGCAAGCCGTGTGCAGTGTGCACACGGGACCAGGCACATATCAGATCTGCAAAACCTGAACCGACTGAGGCACTGTTCCCCAAGCCAGCCTTCAGTCCAGCCACATAAACTAAACACTGGGGGATTATTAAAGGGTGTGGTAGGTACTCCCTGTACCAACGAGCAAGCACTCTCCCGGGGGCTCCGTGACAGACCAGGCACTCCCCACCACTGCGCTGGAAGAAGGAACACTGGCTGAGGACGCCGGGCAGGATGACACGCTGACAGAATCCAGGGGGGCCCGCGTAATCGCGCCCACTCCAGTCAAATGCCAAACAGGGTCAGGCCAGGCCTCTCAGGCCACCAAGACTAGTGCTGTTTGGGCAAATTATCTGGCAGTGATCGGCTTTCATCGGGAACCCATTCCCCCAACTCCCAAACTAAATTCTCAAGCCTGAGGTTTCGAAGTGACAGGAGCACGACCCATGAGGCCGATGTGGAGCACTGACTTCGAATCACTGGCTACCGCTACATAGATCGATCAATGGGGAAGAAGGGAAATAAGTGGTTGTTATCAAGCCTGGAGAAATCCTAAGTTCTGACATCTGTCTGCCTCAATAGCAAATGACAGTCTCTCCAACCTAATACCATCGCTGTTCGGTTTTCTCAGGATGATAGAGGACACTTCTTCCTTCTTTATTGTGAAATATATCATGCAAACCAAAGAATATATTAAAGATATATTCGGTTCAAAGAAGATGAGTAAGATGAACACTCGAGGACCCACCCCCCACATTCACAGTGCTGGGAAATTTCTGTGTGCTTTTTCCTTGTTTTACCTACCTTCAGCCCCGCAATGATAACCACTCTATTGAACTCAGGGTTACTTATTCCCTTCCATTTTTTATGGTTTTACTACTTATGGAGGAATCCATAAAAAATATATATGGTTTATTTTGACATTTTTCAACTTTATATAAGTTACATCATACTGTGTTCCCCCACCCACCCCCTGTGGCCTGCTTCTCTTGTTCAACATTATGTTTCTGAGATTCCACCGTATCGATGCAACTATCATTCACCCATTTTTACTATGGGATGGTATTTCATTGTAAGACAATACAAGAATTTATATTTTCTTTACTCAACCAGACCCACTGACTGCATACTAATACGGTGTGTCTATAAATCAATTTATGCCACATGATAAAATAACTAGGGATGTTTCACACAATTATTCTTAAAGAGTGGGCACGATCCCACTGAAAGACAGAGCTTGGTGGTCTTATTCTGCAAGCAAATGGTCCCTTTACTGGACAACCTTGGGTAGATGAACCCCTAAATAAAACCCTTACATGGTTCCAGTTTGATAGCTTAATAAAGCAGGGGAAAGGAAAGTAAAAGACTGTTTGACATGGCAATCTTCACCTTCATGGACATGTCAGAGCATCTTTGATCATGGTGAATAGCACCCAAGTCCAAGAAAAACCTACCCCTCACATAGCAAAGGCTAAATATTTAGTCTAGGAGAAAGCAGGCAGAAGCCCATCCTCTACCCCAGGAAACCTAGGACAGCAGAGGATTGTCCTTGAATCCTGAAGGCTTGATTCATCACCCTGCTAATTACAGACCTTGATGCAAAAACATCAGCCAGGCCACACTTCCCAGGTTTGCAGGTGAGGAAGGGGGTACCACGGAGAGTCTCCAGAGCAAAGGCACCCCCTGCCACTATCCCTGAGCACTCCCAGGGTGCAAGGCTGACATAGCTCATCTCAGTTAATCCCAACAATGTCCTTGTGAGGCAGGTGATATCCCCATTTTGTATCTGAAAAACACTGAGGTGCCGAGAGGTTTAGTAACTTGTGCAGTATCACAGAGCAAGTAAATGACAGGCCAGGGTTCAATCTACTTTTTCTGCTTGTAAAGCCCCGTACCCTGATCCAGTCAACTACCCTGCTACCACCTGATCTTCAGTGCAGCAGCAATGGGGAAAGGGAGTTCTTAGGGACAAAGAAGACACTGCCTTCAGGTGATCCTTTCAAAAGTGTTTGCTACGGAATGTCAGCAGGCTCCATGCAAACAAAGAATAAATACTTAGATGGCAGAGGCCTGTGAAAACTCAGCGGCCATGCGTGGAAAATGCTACAGGAGCTAAGCAGACCAGGGAGGACTCCTACACTGCTCAAACTACTTGGAGGGCACTCTGCCCACCGATAGTTGACTAGCATCGAATGTCTACCATGGGTTATGGGCAAAGATGCATCCAATTTTCTGTTGAAGTCTGGTTGCTGCTTTACAAGACAACAATCCTCAATATAAACAACAACAAAGAAGGGCTCCTGGGACACGTGAGTTTCAAGATCTATTCACTAGAGAACTTCAGAGAGCAATAAGTAGGTCAAGAACTTAATTCCAAAGGTATTAAGAACTGGACTCTGCCTTCCAACCCCCAAATAAGTGACATCAGTTGCATATGACACAAACTTTCCAAGTCAGCTCGAAGACCAAGATGGCAGCTGCTAGTGCCAAAGCTAAGAAGGCATCATTCCCAGAGAGTGAAATGCTGAGGTGTTCTTCTCTGCCAGCTACTCACCACCAAAGAGATTCTGTTTCTCTAGCTCTGGGTGCCCCTCATGCCTCTGTTGACACAAAATTTGCCAATTATTCATTGGTCCTTACCCTGTGAGACTCGACTATTTATCCCAAGTTATAACTCATCTAGCAAGTCAAGGAAAAGAGTGAATGGTCTTCAGGGTGTGAGGCAACCCTCTGCAGAGGCTTGGAGAAAAGAGAACAGGGAAATGGCACCTTGCTTCTACTGACGCTACACACAAAAGATCCAAACATGCGATCCTCTCTTGCTCCTGACACCTGCCTGGCAAACCCTCAAAACCACCAAATCCAGAGAGGCTGACGGCTGTCGTTACAGGGATCATTCAAGATGCTGTGGGTATTGGCTGAAATCATACTGTGTTTCTCAAAGCATTATTCCCACTCCCTGGGATATGTTCAGGAAGATTTTTACTAGTTTTTTCACTTACTCTCCGCAGATAGTAACGATTTACAAACTATACTCATAAGATTCTTTTCCCTAAAATTTCCTTAAAATGTCTGGAGATTTTGTACACAGTGATAAATAATAAAATAAAAAAGTAAATAATTTTTAGAAGTCCCCAACTCCCTCCTCCCCATCTCTCTAATATGCCTGGGAATTCAGGTGGCTTGGAAATGAATTTGCACTGTTAACCCAGATGTAAGATGGGTATATCAATAAATAAAATTAAGTCATTCCTGATAGGTATAATAAGTATAATATAACTCAGACTCCAAGTGCAGGAGGTCTTAATCAGTACTCCAAAGGGAATCATGGATCACCTCCAGAAACAGAAATGCACAGACAGAAAATCTCACATACAAAGAACCATTGCTCTAAGCATTTCTGTGTATCCTAAAAGGATAACTCTGGTTGCTGCCCCCATAACATAAAACACCAGTTAAGTTCTGTTCAACAATCCCTCTTATCCAAATAACCAGCTTAGCCAGTCCCAATCTCTGACAAGGAACCCCTGACCCTTCTGAATATCCCAAATTCTATACTCCCCTCTGGACCTCCTTAACATAGTGAGTCAGTTGGAAATTTCCAACAGTTTCTAACATAAATTGTTCCTCGCCACCTCCCAACATGTTTTCAATAGCTCTGAGCACCCTCCTAGCTCCTGCTCATCCACAAGGCGGGGGGATTGTCTTACCGAGATCTCCCACCAAAGCAGTTTGTGCTGGGGGGCTGGTGTCGGTTCTCTGGAGCAACAGCTGTCCCGCTGGATTCTCTTGAAGGTGGCTGAGATCCTAAATAGGGAACCCATCACAAGAAAAGACAGAAACATTGAGAAGCTCAACCCTTGTTTGAGATGTGGCTCAGGAACGAAGTTCAGTCCGTGCATTCAAGTGACCCACCACAGAGGACCCTGGCAGTCTAGCAAGCTGCGGCCTCCAGCAGGAACAGAGAATAGGGATAGCCAGACGAGATTCAAGCGGGGTTCCAGAACAGAACCTATCTAAACTCCAGCTCCGGTGGATCTCGCTTCCTCGAAGAAACCTTCCCTGGCCCCCAATTTAAGTGAGATCCCCCTAAAGTATGAGAATCTCATATCACCCAGTACTTTTCCTTCATAGCTTTTGTCATGATTACAATTACATAATTATTTCTTCATTTATTTGTTTCACGTCTAACATCCCTGCCCCCACCAATTAAATCATGAGCTCCTAGGAGTAGAGACCATATGAATTTTGCCCCTGCCATCTGGCTAGCACCTGGTCCAAGATCTAGTATATACCAGGTGCTCAATTACAGATATACGTGCAGAATGAGTGAATAATGCATGTTTTCTCCATACACCAAAAGTACCCGAAGCACCACTCCGTCCAGGGAGGATTCTCAAGTCAAGCCCCATCCAATCACTGAGATTCCACCCAACTGCCCTTAAATCAGAATTCAAATTTCACTCCCTTGAAGCTACAGAAAGCCTGTTTGGGGCCTGGAAAGTGCCATAGTTACCTCACATTTAACGAGAAAAATTATGGAGAAGCCCAACCCATCTCAAACCTCAGACTTCATGAAATAATTTGCTGCTAGATCCAAAGGTGACTAATTTCAAACTAGATCAAAAGAAACAAACTGCCCTCATTCAGGACAGAGTGGGAGATACTCCAATTTCCCTGCTTCCGTCTGTATTTTGCTAGTGTGAATCTCTAAGACACACAGTCCCCTTTCCCAACCAATACCATTATATAAAAGACACCTTCAAGTTCCCCAGGAAGTGTAACTGTATTGGGAGGAAAAATGGGCCTAAGTAACATTTAATAAAGACATTTTATTTTCCAGAGTCCATGTGGGATGAAAAGATATTTTCTCTGCTCTCAAAGCAAAACAACAACACTCATATAAAGACTTGACGTTTATATTGGTCCTTTATCAGAAAGCTGTCCCTAAAAAATCATGTCACAGTTTTGATCATGCTAAGACTGCTAAGAGGAATCAGGGCTAGCTACGGGCCAGGGCTTGCTGAGTGGGACCCAAACCCAGGTACCTGGTCGAGAACCAAGCCCCGGGCACCTCCCCCGCCCCAGCCCTGCCCCACCCCATCCCGGCACAGCCCCGGGGAGCAGGGCGGCACTCACCGTCTGTCACGGCCCTGCCATTAGGCACGCTTCCCAGATCAACAGTTGGCCCGTCCAGGAAAATTGTCAGCTCACCGCCCGACACAACGCCGCCTTTGTTCTCTGTCTGCAGGTTCAGGGTCAGCTGCGTGTTCTCCACTGTTGAACAAGAAAAGCAACAGGGATGGACTAAAGCAAATGCACCCCAAGTTAAGATTCTGCGAGTTATCAGCCCTCACTTAACCTACTCTGGCATCCTTGCCAACATTTTTCTGCTGCTTCGCATCTGTCTTGTGGCGTGGAAGGAAGAATGGGAAGGAACAGGTCTAATTGTCATCACTGCTGTATTAGACTGGGGGGAAGGCTGCATTCTTGTTTTTCAAAATATGTTATATCTTTATAATTTCTACATGACCAATTTGTTTGCTTATACTTGCAGGACTGTGAGAAAACCCCAGAGATATTTGATGGCATAGAGAGGAAGCAGTGAGAAGCAGCATTCCCCCCCACCCATATAAAGAGTGGTGGCAAAAAAGAAGAGAAACAGGTCAGGAGACCCTGAGGAAATGTCATCAGGAGTCATCTCTAGATGAAGGATTACAGGGGCTTCTTCTCAGATTATCTGTATTTAAAAATAAACTGTTTTTAATTTTCGCTTCTGAAGATGTTTCACTTTGAAATAAGGAAAAATTTTTAAGCAATAAAAGTTCAGCAAAGGTAAGTCATCCCCACAATAGTCACATGGCACTGGGTTAGTCCCTGAGGAGAAAGCAGTCAACGAGGGGCTCTGCGACGGAGTTAAGAAGGCACCTCAGAGTGGCCTGGCCCCTAGAACACCAGGCAGTCAGTCCTGTGGGCGAGCAAGAAGACTCAGGAAACCACAGCAGCAAAACAGAACAAACTGACACGAGGCAGAAGCCCCAAGCCCTCTGTGGGCTGGAAACTGCTGCACACACGCCCCCCCAACCCTCACCACCAAGCCTGGCCACACAGAACGGCTTCCACCCAGTTAATGTTCAGGAGCTAAAACCTCCAGTTCAGGGTCATTCGGTAATGACCGAGAGAGCAGTGTTTATGAGGATTTCCAAACAGCACACGGCTCTTCCATGTCTTCCCACACCGTACAGAGCCAGGCTAGGAGAGAGCCACACGTTCCAACCTCCCTGCCCACCCACCACCCATCAAACCACCGCTTGATTCTATCTCTTAGTTGCTACTGTATTATTATAAGTTATCTCACTGGTTTTCTAGAATGAGGCAGCGTATGCGTAAGTCTCTCTTTAAGTACTTTCTAGAAACAACCTCCCCCAACTAAAAAAGCCAGCCCCAAATATAAGATACAGACACAATCCTTTAAGAACTAAGGAAAAGTCTGGATCAATTCAAGGATCTACTGTAATAATGTGGAAACCAGTTACCCTTTAGGTGTTCAAGTTCTCCTAAGCATCTCTACCTTCCCTTGCTCTCTCTTGCCTGTAATGGATCTCTCCAAATCCTTTTGAGTCTGTTGCTATTTTCAGGCAGTTTCACTCAGGGGCTTGGTGAGTTCCAAACATCTCTATAAAGTAATACTTGTAATCTGAAGGTGAGTTCCTTCAAAAGTCTAGTAGTCAGGAAAGAACTGAGGCCCTTTGACCACCCCCTTGTCAGCCATGCAAATGAGCCACCTAGGAAGGAGGGCCTCCAGCCCCAGTCTAGCCTTCAGATGACTGTGGTCCAGCCACTGTAGGGACTACAACCTCATGAGAGATCCCAGGCCAGATTTCCCAGCTAAGCCAGTCACAAATCCTGACCCACTGAAACCAGGAGATAATAAGTACTTATTATTATTGTTTAAAAGAGAAGTCAAGGGGTGTCTCCCTACTGTATTATGCGGAGATCCAGGGCCTAAGTCCCCAGCAGGTAGTAGAGCACAGAGGTTCAGGATGGGCACCAGCCAGGCAGACTGGGTTCAAATCTCAGTTCTACTACTTAGTAGCTACAGCATTATGCAAATTACCTAACATGAGCCTCAGTCTCCCCACATGGAAAACAGGAGCAATAAGAACACATTTTTCAGGGGGCACTTGTAAAGAATGAAGCAGCCCCCAGGGGACTCCTAATAACTTGTCATTTTTATTATCTCCCTGTTGACTTTCCTGTTTTTAGGCTGAAAAGTCCTGATTTTTCTTAGTTGAATTTGTTCATTGCAAACATGCACTTCTCTTGACCTTTTGGAGGCTTTTCTGGGTTGCAGCAACAAACGCCAAAACGTCTTCCAAGGTGAGCTACCTAACCATCCCAAGGACAAATCATCTTCTCATCTTGTTTCCAGGACACTTCCTAAAGATGCCCTGCCTTCTGAACTCAGAAATGTGCTGGGATGAGCATTCCAGAAGGATTCCTTGATTCCTTTCTTGGTGTCTCAAAGGCCATTATTTTACAAATGGAGTGTGGGCATGGCTTTCCCTACTTTCTGGAGGGAAGATAATGTTCAAGAGGAAGGTAGGGGAGTCCCAGGCCCCTTGTTGCTTATTTCAAACTCCTGACGGTCACACTGCTGTGGTCCTCTGACAGAAGCCATACGCATAACTTGAATTTTTCTCTACATGGTCTCATCTCAAGGTTCTAACTTAGTTCTTCTCTCTACCCATTAATCACATCCAATAGAGTCATTATATACTTATAGGCTCAGAAGTTACCTTGCAATACCTTGAGATATATTTTACCTTCAAAAAAAGCCAGAGAGGGGCAACATCTTTCATCTTTAAACAAAACTTTTGAGACCATAATTCCTCCATTGTTCCATTTACTAAAAAAAGAGAGAGTCAGAGAGACCTCTGACCATCACCGTCATAACCAAGTGGTCAAACGAAGTATTCCTAAGAGCGAGACAACCTGACACACACACACTTCCTGATGTGATGCAGCATGAAGTACGCACATCACTTTTAAAGTCTTCTTGCTAAAAGCATTGAGCCTGAATCCAATTAAGCCGCTAAATCTCCTTCCCAATTTATTACATGAAATAAGGGGACAGAGAAACAAATTCAACGATACCATGAGGAAGCAATCAGACAAATCCAGAATACAGGACATCTATACAGTAACTGTCCTGGGCTCTTTAAAAAAACAATGTCATTAAATATATTTCTTTTCTTAAAAAAGTGGGGCAAGAAGGTGACTCTTCTAGATTTGAACAAACATAACCACCAAATACCATGCAGTGTTTTACTAAACATTAGTTTGAAAAAAATATTCTTGGGGTGGGGCGCCTGAGTGCACAGTCGGTTGAGTGTCCAACTCTTAGTTTCAGCTTGGGTCATGATCTCAGGGTCAGGAGATGGAGCCCAGTGTTGGGCTTCACGCTAAGCACAGAGTCTGCTTAAGCCTCTCTCCCTCTCTCTCTGCCCCTCCCCCAACACTCTCCCTCTCTCTCCAATCAATAAAATCTTTAAAAAAAATATTCTTGGGGCAAGTGGAGAAATTTACATCCAGACTAGATATTAAATGATGTCTGAAATGACTGTTAATTTTCTTAGATTCAATCAGAACCTATGGTTTTACATATGAATGTTCTTATTCTTGGGAGATGCAAGAAGCTTAGGATGATATCCACAATCCCTGAATGGTTTTATAGGAGAATAAGCTGAAATTTTTAGGAAGGAAGTGTCAAGTTATCTGCAATTTACCTTCAAATGGTTCAGGGAAAAAAAGCACATGCCCACAGTCTCACACAGATAAAACAAATGCAGCAAAATGATAACAAGTGTTGGGTCTAGGTAGAGGGCATGTGGGTGTTCACTGTATTCCTCTTTCCATTCTCTTGTCTGTTTGAAAATTTCATAATAAAAAGTTGGAAAAGGGCTTTTTTAAATTGGCAAGGCTATTAAAAAATTAAACCTCTGAGAACAGAACACCCCATTATTCTCTTTGAAAAAATTACCTGAGCCAGGGGAGCCCTACAATGCATAATGGGACTAAAGAAACCATTAGCTGAGTGAGTGACAGACTTGAGCATACAGGGGAGGCTGAAAGGAGTAAGTGTGGCTGGAAAACATACACTGGAAGCTTAGCTATAAATAGCAGCCTGAGCCACTTCACCTCTGGGGCCCTCGGGTTTCACTACAGCCACGCTGACAACCCTACAAAGGGCCTTTCTCTTGCACCATGTCTTCCTACTGCCTTTTGAGGCATTGCTCAAACACCAAGAAACTGCTGGAAAAAAGGGCACAGTAAGTCGACTGCCATAACCAGAATCAGATTGCGCCGAGGAAGCGCACCAGTTACTCGCAGCTTCGTTACCCCCCACCTCTGCCACGGTCATGCCATCCCCGTTTGTGTAGTGAGCACCTACTAGTTGAGTCACTGAGATTTAACAGCAACCAAACAGACAAAAGTCATATGCCTGGGTGTTCCTATTCTAGGTGGGGGAAACAGACAATAAGCAGTTTTTTTTTAAGACAATTGCATCATCTGTTCGAAGGTGGCAAGGGCAGGAGAAACAAATGAAGCGAGGAAAGCAGAGGGTGAGTGCTAGAGGCGGGAGGAGGATTTGTGGTAGTAAGAAAGGCTTGCTGGGGAGGTGACAACTGAGCAGAGACTGAAAGAAGGAGGGGGCAGGGGAAGCCATTTAGGTTCTGGGGGAAGAATATTCGAGGCGGAAAGAAAAGGAAGCACAGAGGCCCCACGTAGGAGCAGGCCTAGCCTGTCTGAGGAATGGCAGGGAGGCTGGTGTGGCTGGAGTGGATGAGGGTAGACGGGAGCAGGAGATGAGGGCAGTAGGTAGGTCCCCAGAGCCCACAAGGAAAGCCTTGGAGCTCCCGCAAGGTCTCTGGAGTTTCCTCTGCATGAGACTGGGAGCCAGTAGGGGACTGTGAGCAAGGAAGGGCGATGAGTGGCACTGTACTGCAATCACTCTGGCTGCAGGAGGAGCAAGGGCTGAGGCTGACGAGACCTGGTAGGAAGTCAGGGCAATATTCCAGGCAGGAGCAGATGGTGGCTTGGGCTAAGACGATGGCAACGTCTTCCAGGAACACGGTGCTTAAGGAAGACTCTACCTTGGCCTCCTCCCTAGCATGTGTTCGGAAAGACCCATGACTCCCCAAGCACATGGGCCCACCAGTCTCTTGGAATCAAAGCTTTGGGCAAATGACAGGCAGGTGCTGCAGAAAGCGCCAACTGAAGAGCATGGCTGGAGGAAGTCTAATTCAATTACGAGCAAATGGAACATATATAATGAAAATATTCCGCTGGCAAGAGGCTTCGGTTCTCTGAGAAAGCCAAAGGTCTGAGCTCATGCTAACTTCAGCAATCAGCAAATGTACTTCTTAGGTTATGGGATTGTGCCCTTCTGTTCCATTCTCAGTACTATCTGCTTAGCCATACTTTGTAATGCTACGTCAGGAAGGTCAAGAGACAGCGGTACAGCTGAATATTAGAAGCTAGGGGAAAAGAATTTGGAAAATCTCAAGGACCGTGCCAGGAGAACCCTTCAAAAGCTGGCACACCAAGAGAGACGAGCAGACACTTAGGTGCCTCCTAGTGGAGGCACACCACCTCGTCAAAAAGGAAAACAAAGAACCTGATCAGATCAAGCCTCTCGATCTACCTCTGAGTTTACAGGAGACACAGAGGGACAGAGGAACATGTTAAAACACACTTCAGGGACACAAACAGCAAGATCCAAAAGGTGGGAAACTATAGGACAAACTGTCCAGTTTCTGCAAATGAACTGCAGGGGATAAAAAGAGGAAAGAGAAAGTATTGGTTAAAAGAGACTGAAGAGACATATCAATGTCGTTTGTATCCTGATTCGAACAAACCGAACAAACCAATGGTAGAAACTTTAAGACAACTGGGGAAATGTAAAACCGGGCTAGTTGATGATACTTAAATAACTACCATTATGCTTTTTAGGTATGAAATTGGCATTATGGTTATGGGAGCACTTATCTTTTAGAGGTCCCTACTAAAATATCTGTGGATGAAATACAACTGGTCTTTAAGTAAAAAGAACCCAGGGGGCTCAGTCCGTTAGGCATCCGATAATCTTGATTTCAACTCAGGTCGTGATCTCAGGGTGATGAGATCGAACCCCGGGTCGGGCTCTGCTCTCAGCAGGGAGTGTGCTTGAGATTCTCTCTCCCTCTCCCTCTGCCCCCCCCCCCAGCTTGCAGGCACACGCATGCTCTCTCTCTCAAAAAAAATTAAAAAATAAAAACACTAACCCAGTAGGGGGTGGGGTAAGAAGAAAGATGAAACAAGAATGGCCATTCGTGGATGGCTATGGAGCTGCGTGACAGACACACGGAGGTTCATGAACTATTCTTTCCACTTTCATGTACGCATGACACTTTTTATAGTATTTTTTTTTTCCAAGCCAGTATGCCTAAGGCACAAACAGTGACTGAAACCAACTAAAACACTTACAAGAATTCAGCATTACATATACAGTTTGAAATACAAAAAGGTAGGGAATCTACAATCAAGTTGCTTCGGGAATAACTCATACTCCCATTTTTTCTTACTTCAAAGCCTCAGATTTGCAAGTGGCTTCAGGTTAATAATTTCCTATTGGGAAGAGCGGTTATGTGCAATAAAGATGAGTAATATTTTTCTAAGAGTTACTTTTTCCCTTTCTTGACTGGACTTTTTAATATGTTTTTTGCATATGGTACTAATAAGTATAGATAAATAGGGCACGGAAGTTGCCTTCTTATTCCAACAAAAGAGAAAATTATGTAAACCAGAACTGCCAAACTGTGCCACTCTTAACGGGATTCAGTTATGAAATCCAGAACTCCTGCCTGGACAGTTTCACTGCAGTGTGTGAAAGAATGTTCTACTTTAGAATTTCTATCATCACTGCCCCTCCTGCTCACACACCACGAGAAGGTATGTGTGTGTACACACATATCTTTTAAAAGGAAAGATCCTGGGGTGCCTGGATGGCTCAGTCAGTTAAGCATCCGACTCTTGATTTCAGCTCACGTCTGGATCTCAGGGTTGTGAGATCGAGTGCCACGCTGGGCTCCGTGCTGGGTGTGGAGCCTACTTAAAAAAAAAAAAAAGGAAAGATCTTATTTTTTTCTTTTTCTTCCTCACTCAGAATACAAATGTAAAGATTCACCTGGAAATTTGAGAGAAATAAAACAGGACACAAAAGTAAGACACTTTTAAGGGAGACTAAGTACTCTCAGGTCAAGCATCTCGGAAGCCAGATGAAGATGTGATTGATTTGGCCTTAACGGAGCTGCTCAGGGGAACAAACAAACCTTCTTCCTGCCTCCCTCCACCCTCAATCCCATAGGCCCATCAAAAGAAAGCGAAAATAAGCAGGGCATTCATTAACAGGTCAGTGTTCATTCTACACATAGCTGTGAAACACTGGTGCACAGAGGAACGGAACCGGAGGAAATTCCAGAAGAGCAGAGAGTAAATAGTCTCCTTTCCACTCCCCGGCTCCCTGTAACTCAGACACACATGGGCTGGAGTGTACCCCAGGTTTAAAGAGAACACTCTTTCACATTCCCTTTGCAGTAAAGGAAGCCAGAGGCGTCCAGGATTTACTGTTACGATGTCTCTTTGGCTTCCAAACTTAGCCAGAGCCTCACAAGAGAAAGTCTTTTCTAGCAAGCTACCAGCAGATTAAAAACATTGGAATTCTTGTTGTGGTACCAATGTTGACTTGGCTTCACCCCACCTCCCGTCAGCCCCCATCACTGACGATTTGGCAGGGTCTTCATAGAACACAGGGTGCAAAGAAGAGTCTACTTGGGCCTTGAAGCCGCTTCTGTCTGCTGCTGCTGGGCATCCCTCAATGGTCTCTAAATCAAAGTTTTGGTCTATAGGGCTTGCATTAACTCCACTAAAAATGAAAACAGCTTCATCTTACAAAGCCAGTTTGTAAACTTTTATTTTCTCTCTTTCTTTCTTGTTCATTCATTCAAGAAGCATGTTCTGGGCATCTATTATCTATCTATCTGACACTGGGTGAGAGGCTGGGTTATAATGAAGAATGAAAATAGACTAAGTCTCGGGGCACCTGGGTGGCTCAGTCGTTAAGCGTCTGCCTTCGGCTCAGGTCATGATCCCAGGGTCCTGGGATCGAGTCCCACATCGGGCTCCCTGCTCAGCGGGAAGCCTGCTCCTCCCTCTCCCACTCCCCCTGCTTGTGTTCCCTCTCTCGCTGTGTCTCTCTCTGTCAAATAAATAAAATCTTAAAAAGAAAAAAAAAAAAAAAAAATAGACTAAGTCTCTGCATTGAGGAACCTCACAAGTCACTTGAGAGAAACAGAAGTAAATAATCACACAAAGAAATGTAAAACCGCAACCATATTAACAGATTTGATGCAAGACATTTATGGTCTCATGAGCACTGGATAGCTGGCCTCATCAATGCATCAGGGAAAATTTCCTGAGGAACTGACAACTCAACTGCACTCTGAAGTTGAAGGGTGGGGTGCAGTGCAGAAGAACACCAATCCAGGCAGAGGAAATACCATGTGAAAAGGCCTTGTGGCACAAATGCACTCAAGAAACTGAACAGAGATGAGTGGGGCTGGAATGCAATGTGATCCAAAGGGGTAGAAGACCCAGGCAGTGGCTACACATTGCAGGGCCTAATGGGCCCACCATGTTGAAAAGTTCCTCTCTATCCTAAGAGCAGCAGCATGGTACTTAAGGGTTTTTAATCCAGGTGTGACAAGATCAGCTTCGTGGTTTCAAAAATCATTCTGTCTCCAATGTAGAAAAGACTGGAGGGAAGTAAGGACAGATACAGGGAGAGCAGACAGGAGGACAAAGGAAAAGACCAGGACAGTAGAGGTAGAGATGAAAGAGGAGGGCAAACTTGCAAAGGTGAAAACCAAGAAAACCTAAAAACAGATGAGCAAAGTAAACAGGCAAGAGGGGTAGAGGTACCGAAGATGGCTCCTGGGTTTCTAACTTAACTGGACAAATAGTGAAATATGGAACAACGGAAGAGGGTCAAGTCTGGGAAAGAGGCAACGAGCTTAGATTTGGACGTTTCTGACATATCCACAAGGAGAAAGCAAGAAAATAGTCAAATATGTGGGCATGGAGCTCAGAGGAGAGATCTAGGCTGGAGATTCAAGTCTATGGGTCACCTGCACATGGTGGTTATACATAAAGAGGAGGTATGGACGAGAATGTGATCACAGAAGAAGATGGAATGGTAGGAAGCTCAGCTAACAAACAGATGAAGATGACCTTGCAAAGCAGAGAACAGTTAGAGAGGCAGCAGGAAAATCAGAAAGGATTCCTGAGAAGGCAGGAAACATGGGCTCCAAAGCATGGATAGAGAGTCCACCCTTAGACAGGAGGAGAGGAACAGCTCCTCTCCTACCAGAGGAAGGAGGGATCAGGAACGCACATCCTCATTTCAGTACATGACAGATTTGTCAATCATGATCATCCTTATTTCTCCTGATTCAAGCCAAAAGCCAAAGCCCATGAAGGAATAGACATTTTTCTTTACTTACAAGAAAAAAAAAAAGCACACAGGCATACACTTTTCAGAACTCGCTATTCATCACAGTCATCCATTGACTAAGGTACATTAGAGACAAAGTCTCTCTTGAACCAACTGAAGGTCCTTTTAACACAGGATACAAAAGGCCTCATCTATCTTGGTAAATCTCACTGTCAAGCTGCAGCATATTTTTTAATTTTTTAAGTGATTCAGGGGGAATAAATACAGATTTGGGAAAGTCAGGTCTTCAGAATAAACTATCAGTCCATGTGAGTTACTACTACCTTGTCATTAGAGCTCCTCATCCCCCATGAGAAGGAAAGTCCTCATCACCCATGAAAGTGACTCCTAGATTCCTAGACCAGAGCCCCCTTAACAGCTCATCCATTCTCTGTGCCCTCAGGGAACCTCAGCAACCACATCACCTCTCCCGGGTGGCACAGGATCAAAGCCATGTTTATAAACACGGCAGGGGAAAGCTTTCAATGAACAAACCTCCTTTTCAGTGGTCTTTAAATACAAAATGTAGGAGCCCAGCTAGAAGAGAACTTTCACAGTTAAGATTCTGCTTTTTAAAAATCAGCAGTTATAAACTTCCAGTTATAAAATAAATAAGGACTAGGGATATAATGTACAACATGATGACCACAGTGAACACTGATCTATTTGAAAGTTACTAAGAGAGTAATTCCTGAAAGTTCTCACACAAAGAGAAAAACACTTTTTCTCTTTTTCTTTTTTTATCTATTTGAGGTAATGAAAGTTAACTAAACTTGTAATCATTTCACATACATACACAAAAGTCTCCTTTGTAAACAATTGCTTTTTAAAAATTACAAGGTCATACGAGTGAAATACTGTGCCACAATGAAAAGATGGATTATTGATTACGAAGAGTGTACAAGAATATGAAAAATTATTCACGCTGCGTATGTCGAATTAAAAAAAAGAACATGAAGTTATATTCATATTACTCATATTATTAAAATCCTATAAAAATTAATATGTAAAAGGACAAAGAAATAAATGAACCAGAGATAAACTGTTGTGTTTGAAGAGTAAGATTACAAAACAAAGGTTATATTTTTTAAATTTCCATTATCTGCATAGTGGACACATTTTTTTTTCTTAATTTCCCTATCAGACATGTACACGGAAGTGTTTTACAAATGAAATGACATGATGTCTCTGATTTGCTTCCAAATACTCCCCAAAAAAAGTGGGGTCTAGAGGCGAAAGACAATCTGACATGTGCTGATCCTTCTTAAAAGTGGGTAACAAGTATGGGATGGTTCATTATACTGCTCTACTTTTATTTATGTTTGATACTTTCCATAATAAAAAGTTTTTTAAAATGTCCCATTTGGAGCACCTGGGTGGCTCAGTCATTAAGCGTCTGCCTTCGGCTCAGGTCATGATCCCAGAGTCCTGGGATCGAGCCCCGCATCAGGCTCCCTGCTCGGCGGGAAGCCTGCTTCTCCCTCTCCCACTCCCCATGCTTGTGTTCCCTCTCTCGCTGTGTCTCTGTCAAATAAATAAATAAAATCTTTTTAAAAAAAAAGCCCAATTTATGCTATAAAATATTGCCTTCACAATAAATTATATTCACTTAAAAAATAAAACAACAGCATGCTTATTATGAAAAATTAAAACGGGGCACCTTGGTGGCAGAGTCGGTTAAGCATCTGACTCTTGGTTTCAGCTCAGGTCATGATATCAGGCTTGTGAGATCGGGCTCTGCGTTGAGCTCTACGCTCAGTGCAGAATCCTTGAGAATCTCTTTCCCTCTCCCTCTGCCCCTCCCACTCATGCTCTCTCTCTCTCAAATGAATAAATAAATCTTTAAAAAAATTGAAACAATATAGAAATGCAAAGTATGACACCTACCCCATAAATACACACATTCCAAATCCAAACATAATTCACGGCTGTCAACTTTGTATGAAGTCACTGTACCTGCAAGCAGCAGCACAAATACACATAGATAAACTACATATACAAAACTGACTTCAACCAACCTTCAATTTTTCACTTAATGTGTTCCACGCATCTTTAAAAATACACACAGAAGCAATCTATCCATTTGGGGGGCTTTTCAGATCGAGGGAGGGGTATGTTCAAGGTGAATTCAGTCTTGACTGTACTCCCCCCCTCCACAAGAACGAATGTATATAAAGTATGTATAAGTGAACACTAATTAATTAAGAGAAGGGCAGAGGAAGAGAGAGGGAGGGAAGGAAGGCACAGAGATCATAATCTGAGAAATGGGTACCACGCTGTCCTGTGCATCATAAACAGCATCCCCAAGGCCAGGCCTGACAAGGGGTGAAGATCTCCACTCCGTACCTAACAGTGGCCCTAACCGCCACCATCTAATTGAAACATCCCTGCTCTGATGCCCTATCGCTTTCCCTCCCGATACACCACTCTCTGACAAGAGTGAAGTCTCCTACTCTAAGAAAAATACTCCGAGCATCCTGGAAGACTGGAGGAAAAGGGAAAATAGTACACTCAAATGAGATAAATGAAGTTTGATCTTAACAGTCTTCCAGCAGCCGCAGCCCCTCCCCTGGGAGAACCTGGGAGACTGGAATGGACAACTGGGCGGGAGCCGCTCTCAAGTAACTGGCGCAAGGTAGAGGCCTGCACATTAGAGGAAATGTTTCAGGGGGTTTGGTTTTGTTTTGTTTTTTGTTTTTTGGGGTGGTTTTGTTTTTTTGTTTTTTGGTTTTGGGGTTTTGGGTTTTTTTTGGCAAGGGGAAGGAAACCGCTCATACCCAGGCAACAGTCTCATTTTCCTATCACTGATTCTGGGCTCTCATTTCAGGCCTATAATAGCTGTCAGTTTAGAAGCTGAATGCTACGAGGCTAATTAGAAACAGTGAGGGTCCTCTAGGACGTGGCACTACGCCTCTGTGGGGCAGGCTTAAGAGGAATGAGAGAAGTTTCCGGACAGTACAGTCCTATACTAACAACCTAATTTAGCAGAAAAGTTTCCCAAGTCTTCCTTGAGTAACAACCTCCAGGCCTGCACTGTCCAGTGTGGGAGCCCCAAGCCACACATGGCCGCAGAGCTCTAGAAATGCGGCCGGTCCAGACTGAGATGTGCTGGGAGTATAAAATGACACACCAGATTTCAAACGCATGACACACACACAAAAAAAGAATGCAAAAATACCTCAGTAATAGCTTTCTTTATACTGGTTATATATTAAAATGATAGTATTTGGGTTATATTAGACTAAATAAAATATATTATTAAAATTGATTCCACCTGTTTGCTTTTACTTTTTTTTGATGTGGCTACTAGAAAATTTTAAATTACATACGTGGCTCACATTATATTTCTATTGGCCAGTGCTGCTTCACTGCCTCCTCCCTGCCATTTTTTGGTCATAATCTGAAGCAGTTCTCACTCACGAGGCCTGGCTGGCCCCAAGGGCCATCTCTGTGTGACATGACTACACCAAGCCCATTCCTGCCTCAAAGCTTCCCACGTGCTCCCTCAGCCTGGAACGCTTTTCTCCTGTTGCCCTAGGCATCCGTTTGCATCCTCTGGCCTCCTGGTGTCACTTCCCCAGAGAAGCCTTCCTTGACACCCCCAACCTCAGAATAGGTGAAGTCCTCAGTGCAACAGTCCCAGAGCATCTTGTACTTCCCTCCATCACATCTATCACCACTGGCCTAGTGTCTTTCACTGACCGGCTTAACGTCTGCCCATTTTCCTCTCTAGATCCTAAATTCCAGGACAGCGCCTTGTTCATTCCAACTCTTTAGCATCTTACCCAGAGTTGAAGGTAAAAATTTACCACGTGAATGCTGTTAAGTAAACTTCTTACCCACCCCCGACTCCAGGCAGGACTCACAATCCTAAGAAAATGTCCTAGAGTGCAGATTTCCTCTCATACAAAAACTCTGCTCCAACACTGAGAAATCCTGACATCTAAAAAGGAGAAAAACAAGATGGAGGGAAAAATGCCTTGACCGCCTACGACGGGTGAAAATGCAAAAGGTCACAATAGACCTCTAGAAGAAGAGAATGGGAATAGCTTCGGCTGGCATTCGTGCTTCGAGGGGTAGAATCACTCTTTGCTCAATACGTGCTCCCAGGAGGGTGACCGGCTTCCAAAACCGATAAGCTTACAGAACCCTCGAGAGGCAGCAGTAAACCCCAGGCTATGCCGAGGCAGCCACGTACGGGGGAAGAGATTCCCGACAGAAAGCTTTTCTTCTTTCTTCAAGTGAGGTTTCACAAGGCAACCTCTCTGCTGGTGACACAGAGAGCAGGTCTGTTTTAACATTCATTGCAGGGGCCTGTGTGTTTACTTTTGAGACTTCTGGCTAAAAGGACCTTTTCTTTCAAACAGCTCTCCGCTGACACCAAAGCCACGAACTGGGCCCAGCTGTAACTGTGAGAAGCTGGGGACGTGGGGATGGGGGAGGGGGGTGCTCTTGGCTTCTTCGGGAATTCCTTGAGGTTCTGGCTTGGCCATATCTGCCTGAGGTGCAGATGATGGAAAGCAACACACAGAGAGCTTTTCAGAGACTATTAAAGACGGTTTTAAATCCCAATGCCTGGCATCTGGTGCCAATCAAGAAAACAGTAGTCACTGATGTAACTGCAACCAGACTGGGGCAAAATGAAACAAAGGCTTGCTTTGGGAGGCCAGCGACGGATTCAGCTTGACGCCTCCCCAGAGCAGGCACCGGGTACTACCCTGGCCCCGCCTCTGCGTCAGAGGTGAGCCGTGACACTGGCCACAAAAACCTGAGTCACAACAAAAGATGTTCATCCTCACTACTCTAATTCACTTTATATAATATATTATTTATATTTTGTATATACGTATTAGCGTCTTGTGTTCTAGGCACAGGGGTGAAGGGATGCCCAAGAGTGAACAAAAAACAACGCCTGCCCTGTGAAGCTTACATTCCAGTTGTAGAGGGCAAGGAGTGAGATAAACCAAATATATCATATTATATGGGGATAGTGCTAAAAAGAAAATAAAGCAGAGAAAGGAACAGGGAATGTTGGGTAGGGAGGACTTGCAATTAAGACCATTTGGTCAAGGCCACATATTACATGATTCCATTTGTACAAAATGTCCAGAAAAGGCAAATCTACAGACACAGAAGGTAGATCTGTGGTTGCCAGAGCTGGGGGTGGAAACAGAAATTAATGGTAAGTGGGCAGAGGAGATCTTACTGGGGTGATGGAAAAGTTCATGGCAACGTTGCACAACTTGGTAAAATTTTTAAAAATCACTGAATTGGAGCACCTGGGTGGTTCAGTCAGTTAAGCTTCTGCCTTAGGCTCCGGTCATGATCCCGGGGTCCCGAGATCGAGTCCCACATTGGGCTCCCTGCTCAGCGGGGAGTCTGCTTCTCCCTCTCCCTCTGCCCCTCCCCATGCTCGCGCACTCTCTCTCTCTCGCATAAATAAATTTTAAAATATAAAATAAAATAAATGATTTAAAAATCACTGAATTGTACACTTCTGAAATAGAAAGAATGGTCAAAGAAAGCCTCACTGGGGTGATATTTGAGTAGACGGGAAGGGGGTGAGGGAACAAAGCCATGAGGACACATGAGGAAGAATATTTCAGGAAGATGGTAAGGCCAGCACCAAGGTCCTGAGGCAAGAACAGCAGTGGGTTAGAAGAAGAGCAAAGGGGCTTGGGGACTACAGGGGGGCAGAGGGGGAGAATGGCTGAGATAAAAGAGGAGTGACATGAAGATCAGGGAAGGTCTTTTAGGCCATTAGGGGAGGATTTTAGTTTTTACTCTTAGTGCAATGAGCAACCACTGTGGGAGTGATATGATTCAGCTCACAGTTTGGGTTATTTTGGCTGCTGGGTTCAAGAGTGCACTGTAGGGAGACAGAGGCTGATGCAGGGAGACAGGCAAAGGCCTCCTAACAGCTGAAAAGAGGGATCTGGACATGGTGATGGCAGCAGTCATGGTGAGAAATGGTCAGCGCCTCAAACATATCTCAAGGGTAATGCAGGCAGGACATGCTGACTGGATGTGGGTCGTAACGGAAAGAGAGAGTGGCATCAAGAAAGACACCACGGTGCTAAGCCTGAGCAAGACTGAATCACCACTGCCTGAGATGGAGGAAGCTATGGGAAAGCAGGTAGCTTGACTTTTAACATGTTAATGTGAAGATGTGAATTAGATATCCAGAAACACACAGTCTTTCGTTACCATGGCTGAGGCCCAGGCTGCAAGTCACACGTGTCCAGACCAAAATGAAAGCCATGAGGCTAGATGAGATCTTGAAAGGCAGGGGTGGAAATGAACAAGTGGATGCAGGACTAAGCCAACCTGGGGTATTCCAATGTTTCCAGACTGGCGAGGAGTAAACCAACAAAAACGACAGGAGTGGCCAGAAAGACAGAAAACCAGTCGGGTGTGGTGTCCGGAAAACCAAGTGGAAACAGAAGGTCGAGAGGAGGGATCGACTCATCGTATCCCATCAGTCAGGCAAGCGAGCTGAGGATGAGAACTGACCACTAGATTTCGCAACAGGGAGGTGACTGAGGCACGTGACATGGGGTAAGGAGGACAGAAGCTTCCCTGGAAGTTTCCCAAGAAAAGGAGAGAGGACAAAAGAAGAGATGCAAAATAAAATAAGAGTAATTGCTTTTCACTTAACAGGTTAGAAGGTTGACAACCCCCAGCACCACGGACAAGAAGAACAAGTACAGAAGGGTGAACAGGTGAGCAGTGAGTGGTCAGCACGCGAACTGGCCCAGGCTTTGCAGCAGACCCAGGCCACAGGCATCAAAAACCTTGAAACTCGCCTGCCCTTTGACCCATAAGTTGCATGCCTAGGAATTTACTACCTTAAGAAAAAAATGCAGCACAGAGCTCTCTCTATAAGAATTGACCAAAAAGTCTTCCTTATAACAGTGAAAGAGTAGAAATGGCCAACAATAGGAGATTGGTTAAATTATGGTGCATTCATTCCAAAAGACCTGCTACGGCAGCCATCAAAAATGGTCTAGTTTCACTGAGGTAAAAAAAGAAAACAAAACTGGGTGAAAAAAGTTACAAAGCGGGGCGCCTGGGTGGCTCAGTCGTTAAGCATCTGCCTTCGGCTCAGGTCATGATCCCAGGGTCCTGGGATCGAGCCCCGCATCGGGCTCCCTGCTCTGCAGGAAGCCTGCTTCTCCCTGTCCCACTCCCCCTGCTTGTGGTCCCTCTCTCGCTGTGTCTCTCTCTGTCAAATAAATAAATAAAACCTTTATAAAAAAAAAAAAAAAAGTTACAAAGCAATCTGCATAGTGAGTTCCCATTTTGGAAAAAAAAGTTACACATACAAACATATATGATTTACATACCACCCCAAAAAGCTTAGTGGATATATAACAAAGGTTTTATGGGGTTACTCTGAACAATAAAATTTTAAGTGATTTTAACATTGTCCCTCATTGGAAGGCAGCAGATGAAGAGAGGCTGTGGGGCCAAAAGGCCTGGATTAAATCCCGGTTCTGCCACCACTTACTTGTGTGGCCTTGGAAAAGTTACATAATAACATCTACCTATTTCCTCATCTAAGGGGATGGCAACACAATCTGTCTCACAGGGACACAGGAGGACCAAAAACGTTTTAATATTTGTATTTTAAGAACTCAAAACAATGCCTGATACGCACTAAAGCAATTCAGAATGGTTTTTGTCAGGGCCCCTGGGTGGCTCAGTCAGCTGGGCATCTGCCTTTGGCTCAGGTCATGATCCCAGGGTCCTGGGATCAAGCCCCGCATCGGGCTCCCTGCTCAGTAGGGGGCCTTCTTCTCCCTCTCCCACTCCCACTCCCCACCTGGTTCATGCTCTCTCTCTCACAAATAAATAAAATCTTAAAAAAAAAAAAAGAATGGTTTTTGTCTTTTTTTTCCAATAAGCATGAAAATCGTTAAGAAGAAAAACAATAATAATATTTTCAGTTTGGGGACGCCTGGGTGGCTCAGTTGGTTGGGCAGCTGCCTTCGGCTCAGGTCATGATCCCACGGTCCCGGGATCAAGTCCCGCATCGGGCTCCCCGCTCAGCAGGGAGCCTGCTTCTCCCTCTCCCTCTGCCTGCCACTACTCCTGCTTGTGCTCTCTCTCTCTCTGACAAATAAAAAAATAAATAAATAACATTTTCAGTTTTAGAGGCATGTGTTATTTTTATAATCAGAAAAAATAATATTTTCAATTTGGGGAACAAGACAAAATTTCTCAGAAATTTTTTTTTAAAGATTTTATTTGTTTATTTGACAGAGAGAGAGACAGAGAGAGGGGGAACACAAGCAGGGGGAGTGGGAGAGAGAGAAGCAGGCTTCCCGCGGAGCAGGGAGCCCAATGCGGGGCTCGATCCCAGGACCCTGGGATCATGACCTGAGCCAAAGGCAGACGCTTAATGACTAAGCCACCCAGGCGCCCCTCTCAGAAATTTTCTGTAAGCATTCCGCAAAACTGAAAAAACTAGGTCTCATTTGTTTACCAGGTTTAAAAATAATTGGCTATGCAGAGGGGCGGCTGGGTGGCTCAGTCGGTTAAGCGTCTGCCTTCGGCTCAGGTCATGATCCCAGGGTCCTAGGATCGAGCCCCGCATCGGGCTCCTTGCTCCGCGGGAAGCCTGCTTCTCCCTCTCCCACTCCCCCTGCTTGTGTTCCCTCTCTCGCTGTGTCTCTCTCTGTCAAATAAATAAATAAAATCTTAAAAAAAAAAAATTTGGCTGTGCAGGACTCCTTTGGCCATTTCTACCATTGGATTGTTCAAGACACTGGAGTTCGTAGCTATGTCCTAAGTAAGATCTCCCGATCAGCTCAGAGGACTGTCACATACTGCCTTTCACTTTTGTCCCTTGTCACTTCTTCCTCAAGTTTAAGAGTAGTGAACAACTTTATAAATTTAAATGTAAAATTGTTTTTGCCTTTCTGCTTCTGGTGCTGCCATGGCCCCTGTGATAAAGCTTGGGGGGGGGGGGAGACAAAAAAATAAATTTTTTAGTTTACCCTTGACGGCACCCACCCTATAGAAGATGGAATCATGGGGGCGCCTGGCTGGCTCAGTCGGAAGGGTGAGCAACTCTTGATCTCGGGGTTGTATGTGGCCCATGCTGGGTGTACTGTGTACATACATACACATACATACACAGAAGATGGAATCATGGATACCGCCAATTCTGAGCAGTTTCTTCAGAAGAGAGAATCAAAGTGAACAGCAAAGCTGAGATTCTCAGTGGTGGGGTCGTACCACTGAAAGGAGCAAGATCAAGATTATTGTAACTTCTACGGTGCGTTTTCCAAAAGGTATCTGAAATATCTCACCAAAAAATATTTGAAAAAGAATAATCTACGTGATTGGTTGTGCGTAGCTGCTAACAGCAAAGAGTTCTAAATTGTGTTATTTCCAGATAAACCAGGACGAGGAAGAGGAGGAAAAAGGGGAGGATGAGGATTAAAATTCATTTATCTGGAATATTTTGTATGAGTTCTTGAATAAAACCAGGGAACAAAAAAAAAATTAATTTAAAAAATAAATATAAAATTGTTTTTAACTGTAGAGCAAATTTTTTTTTCATTTTCTCTCTTGAATCTCTGATTCAAGTTCCAAGGATTAGTAATTTTATTTATCTTTCAGTTGAAAAACTGGAAAAACAGCGCTGTGTTTACTTTAAAATAAATGCGTGCACTGTCTGTCAGGCGTGCCTCCTTGAGATGCACAGCCCACCCACCAGAACGCTCCATCCTTACGGAAGAGTGAGAGAGGTGGTGCACCCCTTATGACTGGCCTATCTGTTCTCAAAATATAAAGTGCCGAAACAACCTTCTGCTTGTAAGATTTTAAATAAATAGGGAGCTGTTTGCTTTCTTTTTTTTTTTAGACACACATGGGCAAAGAAAAGAGAGATGCATAGGAAATGGAGAGCATAAGCAAGGGGCTTTTCAAAGCCTACTTCACTTTTCACAGTGGTATGGATACAGCAATTCTCAAAACACCTTGTGTGCATTCTAGAATAGAGGTAATGAGTAAATATATGGATGATGCTGAGAGCCAGGGCTCTCCTATGGGAAGGAAGAAAATTAGGAAGAACCCTGTGGGACTGAACTAGAAATGGAGGTTTCATATGAACTCCTGGTGTTTTATACATAGACAAAGAAACAGATATTTACACATCTGTTTATATACATGTGCAGAGAGAGCTAGCTAGATAGCTGGATGGACAAAGCCCGTCAGAAAAAAATGAATGCTCAAGAGCCAAGAAAGTTTTGAAGAAGAGCAGTCTGAGAAGAGATATGTCCAACCTGATGCTCACACTCCCTCCAAAGAAAACAGTGAGACTGTAAAACCCATTAGGAAAAAATACAACTGGATCCCTACCCCATATCATAAATCAAAATAAACTCTCGATTGATTAAAGGGTTACATATTTTAAAAACTAATTAAAGAAAACTGTCACGGGGCACCTGGCTGGCTCAGTTGGTAGAGCATATGACTCTTGATCTCGGGATTGTAAATTCAAGCCACACGCTGGGTGTAGAGATTACTTAAAAATAAAAATCTTAAAAAAAAAAAAAAAAGAAAGAAAGAAAACTATTACAAGTATCATTTTAAGGAAGGTATCTAGCTTTATTTTTTTCCCAAGCAGTTAGCTTTGTGGTTCTCAGACTTGAGCACACATCAGAATTCCCTGGAAAATCTGTTAAAACAGATTGCCGGACCCCACCCCCAGAGTTTCTGATTCTGCAGGTTTGGGATAGGGCCTCAGAATTTACATCTTTTTTTTTTTTTTTTTAAGATTTTATTTATTTATTTGAGAGAGAGAGTGCATGAGCCAGGGGGAGAAGCAGAGGGAGAGGGAGAACCAGGGTCCCTACTGAGCAAGGAGCCTGTCACAGGGCTCAATCCAGGGCCCAGGATCATGACCTGAGCTGAAGGCAGACATTTAACCGACTGAGCCACCGAGGCACCCCAGAATTTACATTTCTAACATGTTTCCAAGTGATGCCCATGTTGCTAGCCTGGAGACCACACTTGGAAAGCCACTTGGTTAGCTGATGGTCCTAATGCCATCTGTTCACCTTTTTTGATTCTCAATGCCCCCTTTATCATATAGTAAATTCTATCTATATTGGAACATATTTGGAAAATAATATATGATGGAGGACATATCACAAGGATACAGGAGCAAGTTTGAAGAGACACCCACTGGCCAAACCAGGGATAATGTGAGCATCAAAATAATGGCAGAAATAAACTATAAACCACTAAATAAAATAAGAATCCATGAGTTGAGACTGATAATACATACCTACATGCCTAAAAGAAAAGGAAATACTCTTCCTTGCAAGAGTAGACCAACTAGGGGCGCCTGGGTGGCTCAGTTGGTTAGGCGACTGCCTTTGGCTCAGGTCATGATCCTGGAGTCCCGGGATCGAGTCCCACATCGGGCTCCCTGTCCCTCTGACCCTCCCCCCTCTCGTGTGCTCTCTCTCTCTCTCTCATTCTCGCTCTCTCAAATAAATAAATAAATAAAATCTTTAAAAAAAAAAAAAAAAGAGTAGACCAACTAATAAGTGTACAAGGAATAATAAAACTGGGGCAAAAATTTGCAACCCACACAGTAAACTGATTCAGAAAAAAAAATCATTAATGAATGCAAAAACAAGTAGGTGAAGGTGTGACAAGGGACAGATATTTACATAATCACAAAGTATTATGCCTCCCCATAAATTACTTTTTAGTTATAAAAAGAAAATAGTCATTTTACCGTGGAGAACCTGGCAGATACCACTTTAACCAAATGATCAAAGTTAACATCGTTAACAATGAAACACGCTGAGTCATGTGCCTCCTGATATTTTGCACTTAGAAGGACACAATATCATTTCCTGATTGTTCCTGCCAAAAACACATACCCTGAATCTAACTCTGAGGAAAACCCAGACAGAGCCAAACTGAGAGGATTCTACGAAAAGACTGGCCTGAACTCCTCAACAATGATAGTGTCATGAAAGACAAAAACAGGCTGAAGAACTAATCTCAGATTTAAGGAGACATGACAACCAGATGCAATGCATAATTTTGCACAGGATCCTGGATCATGGGGAAAAATCACTTTAAGTGCATTTTTGCCACAATTAGAAAACATGAATTAAGTAACAATATTGCAAAAATGTTAGGTTTCTTGATTTTTTTTTTAAAGATTTTATTTATTTATTTGACAGAGAGAAAGGGAACACAAGCAAGGTGAGTGTGAGAGGGAGAAGCAGACTCCCCACCGAGCAGGGAGCCTGATGCAGGGCTCAAACCCAGGACCCCAGGATTACGACCTGAACTGAAGGCAGAGGTCTAACAAGTGAGCCACCCAGGCGCCCAGTTTCTTGATTTAATTGTACAGTGGTTAGGTAAGAAAACATCCTTCTTCTTAAAAAACAGACACTTAAGTACTTAGGGACAAAGAAGTACAAGGTTCCCCCAATGTTATAGCAGCAATGTCCACAATAGTCAAACTATGGATAGAGCCCAGATGTCCATCGACAGATGAATGGATGAAGAAGATATGGTATATACATATGATGGAATATTACTCAGCCATAAAAAAAATGAAATCTTACCATTTGCAACAACATGGATGGACCTAGAAGGTATGATGCTAAGCGAAATAAGTCAATCAGAGAAAGACAATTATCAAATGATTTCACTCATATGTGGAATTTAAGAAACAAAACAGGATCATAGGGGAAGGGAGGGAAAAATAAAATAAGATGAAATCAGAGAGGGAGACAAACCTTAAGAGACTCTTAACTATAAGAAACAAACTGAGGTTGCTGGAGACGAGGTTGATGGGGGATGGGGTAACTGGGTGACGGGCATTAAGAAGGACATGTGCTCTCTCTCTTGCTATCTCTCTCTCAAATAAATAAAATCTTAAAAAAAAATAATAAGGACGTGGTATAATGAGCACTGGTTGTTATATGCAACTGATGCATCACTGAATCCTACTTCTGAAACTAATAATATACTATATGTTAATTAATTGAATTTAAATAAATAAAATTTTTTAAAAGAATGATATATACATGGAATATAATACTAGCAATAAAACATAGTGGCATAATAATAATAAATAACATGTATTGAGCATTCAAAAAAAAGTACAAGGTTGGTAATTTAAAGTGATTCAGAAAACGATTATAGATGTATGTATAGACAAAGACAATGTTAAAGCAAATGTATCAAAATATTAACAGCTGGGTGCAGGGCATAGGGGAATTCCTTGTCACACTCTTTTAACTTGTTTCTCAATTTGAAATTATTTTAAAATAGGGAAGGTTTTTTTTAAAAAATCTACTTCAAGCTACAACTCCCCCCTTGCAAGGAGGACAATCTGGTAGTGCCAAGATCTGCAGGGTTAATGAGGCCAGCTGCAGGAGAGGGGAACTACAAGAGAAAATCAATCGAGTCTTACATCCTACCTGCTACCAATTTAGAAAGAAATCAAGATCATCCAGTGGGCGGATACTGATGAAACATATGCTAATAACTACCGAAGCTTGCAAATGCCCCTAATAAAAAGGTTTTTAAAAATCAATATTCGAGGGGCACCTGGGTGGCTCAGTCGTTAAACGTCTGCCTTCAGCTCAGGTCATGATCCCAGGGTCCTCGGATCGAGCCCCTCATCGGGCTCCCTGCTCCGCAGGAAGCCTGCTTCTCCCTCTCCCACTCCCCCTGCTTGTGTTCCAGCTCTCATTTATCTCTCTGTCAAATAAATAACATCTTAAAAAAAAAAAATTAATATTCAATCCCAACATCTGGCTTCCACACAGAGATGAGTAGAGCCAACCTTAAGAGCCAAACCAGTCCTTTGAGTCAAGTACTTCTTGCAGCCACAGCCAGGTCAATGTCCTTGCAGAAAGTCGGCCAAGGCTGACCCTTACGCAACTGCAGGACTCGAGCAAAGCCCTCCACCAGGCATAACACACCAGCTGAGTTTCCCAGTCAACTTTCAAGTCCACCCAGGGGACAACAAGGCAGCGAATGAAGGAAGGAATTGAGTCGCGTGGCGCAGAGAAACACCAAGCAGGACAGGCCTTTTCCCAGGCAAAGCTGTTTCGGGAAGACCAGGCCACAGTGAGAGGAGTCGCCTAACTTGCTGTGACCTACTATCCTACGTAACCGTATTCATACTTAACACACCACTCTGGACACACTCCCAGCCTAGCAGCTCCCCAAGGAATGCAGGTGCCAAGACCCCGGAGCTGAAATATCTCATGTTAATGAGAGCCTCTCCACTCCATACCCCCAGAGCTTTTGCATTTGTCCAGCCTTAGAACTCTCCCTTGAGGGGCGCCTGGGTGGCTCAGTCGGTTAAGCGTCTGCCTTCGGCTCAGTTCATGATCCCAGGGTCCTGGGATCGAGTCCCACATCGGGCTCCCTGCTCCACGGGAAGCCTGCTTCTCCTTCTCCCTCTGCCTGCCGCTCCCCCTGCTTGTGCTCATGTGCTCTCTCTCTGACAAATACATAAATAAAATCTTAAAAAAAAAAAAGAACTCTCCCTTGGAACAACCTTGGGGCTGCCTTCCATTTAGGCAAGCAGGTCCTACATCAAGAAACAGGGTCTCTGCCACCACCTCGAGGATTTGAACCTCCCCAGCTCTGGGAAGAAAAGAATCAGAGGAGGCAGGATGACTACCACGGCTACCACAGTTACTACGTCTATAGTACTCACGTGTGTCAGGCCCTGTGCTTAGCTCATTTCATCTCCAAATAACGTTTTACAGATAAGGAAACAGAAGCACAGAGAAGTAAGTGACTGTCCGACATCACAAAGCTCATGGAATCAGCATTCAAACCCAGGTAGTCAGACTCCGGAACCTACGTGTTCTTAACCACTTTTCCATGCAACAGATCTGTAACCAACAGAAACAGCCTTGCTCTAAACAGAAGGCTTTACGAAACCCAGCTGGAATGTTATGTATCTCATCTATGCCATTGTCATCCTAGATTTCCTTTTCTACGAAAAAACAGCCCAATGCCCTGCGACAACCCACATTTTCCATCAGATTTGGATCTGATGTGCCTCACTACCCCAGCCAGCCACACACACACACACACACACACACACACACAGTGCTACGGCTGGTGCTGGACAGCAGAAGCTGCGGGGACGGTCACGCACAACATAAGCACCGGGAAACAGAGAAAACATCCCTCTGAATGTTTTCATTCTGGGCTCAAAGAGAAATCTGAATCTCTTTGAGCCCTGAATCACTCTGGGCTCAAAGAGAAAAACCGCAACAGCAATTACAAACAAGGAGCAGGACACAGCAACAGATACGGATTTGCCACTAGAAAACTGTTGGACAGTTATCTACCAAAGCTAAACATACATCCACTCTGTGAACTGAGGGCCCTATATAAAAAGATAGATAGATAGATAGATAGATAGATAGATAGATAGATAGATAGATAGATAGA
>NW_022589733.1:19961787-19998094 GCF_004348235.1 Phoca vitulina | reverse complement strand
AGATAGATAGATAGATAGATAGATAGATAGATAGATAGATAGATAGAAAGAAAGAAAGATAGACAGACAGACAGGCAGACAGACACACACACTCAATAGAAATATATGTATATGTCTTCCAAAACACACGTATAAGAACGTACATAGCAGCTTTGCTCATGATGACCCCAAACTGGAAAAGAGCCCCGATGTCCACCAACAGGAGATTAAACAAATAAATTGTGGTATAGTCATATAATAGGAACTTTAACCCCTATAAAAAAATAAACCAGTATTACATGCAAAAGCATGGGTGAGTCTCACAGATACAATGATGAGCCAGGCCAAGAAAATGTACTGTATGATTTCACTGATAAAAATTCAAGAATAGGGGCTCCTGGTGGCTCAGTTGGTTAAGCAACTGCCTTCGGCTCAGGTCATGATCCCAGGGATCGAGCCCCGCATTGGGCTCCCTGCTCGGCGGGAAGCCTGCTTCCCCCTCTCCCACTCCCCCTGCTTGTGTTACCTCTCTCGCTGTCTCTCTGTCAATTAAATAAATAAAAATTAAAAAAAAAATTCAAGACTAGGCAAAACTAACCAATAGTGATAGAAATCAGAATAGTGGTTATCTCAGGGCGGGCATAGGGATACTGACTAACAGGGATGTGGGAATCTCCTGGGACCCTAGAAATGTTCTATATTTTGATCTGAGTAGTGATTACACAGATGTGAACATATGTAAACATTCACTGAACTATATCACTTAAGGTTGGTGCACTTTTCTTTAAAAGAAAAAAATGTGAATACCCAGGGGGGAAAAAATCAAAGCCAAGTTGAAAGCATGAATGTTTTCATCATTAAACAAGACAAAAATAAATGCACTGTAAGCTTTCAACTCAAAAAGCTATAAATGACCAAGTGACTGGATTAAAAAAAAAACAGATCTAGGGCAAGTAGTTGAAAAAGTTAAAGTTAAAAATGGAAATATTAGAAAATAAGGTATAATTGATCAAGCAGTCTTGTGAAAAATAAAGAGCAAAAGTTAAAACAAAAATGCTTATACTAGTCAAGAAAAAAAACTGGGGGGGAAGGCGCGCCTGGGTGGCTCAGTTGGTTAAGCGTCTGCCTTAGGCTCAGGTCATGATCCCAGGGTCCTGGGATCGAGCCCCACATTGGGCTCCCTGCTCAGCGGGGAGCCTGCTTCTCCCTCCCCCACTTCCCCTGCTTGTGTTCCCTCTCTCGCTGTGTCTCTCTCTGTCAAATAAATAAAGTCTTAAAAAAAAAAAAAAAATTGGGAACAAATACCAAAAATTTTAAGTGAGAAAGATGAGAAACATTTTTTAAATGAGAATGCGATTTAAAATATTACTACTAAAACAAAAATAAATAAAATCTTTATACTAATAAATTTGAAAAATCTCATGAAACAATTTTTCTCAGAAAATATGAATTAACAAAACTGATGCAAGAGGAATCAGAAAAGCTGAACAAACCAATCATTATGGGGTAAAAAACTGAAAAAGTCATCAAAGAATTCTTTCAAAGAAAGCAGCCAGACCAGATGGTTTTACGGGTGAGCTCTTTCCTGCACTCATGGAACAGATAATTCCCATGTTATAGAGTCTGTTCCTGAAGTTGGAAAGAGCTTCAATTTACTTTATAAAATTAGCTAAGCCTCGATTCCAAAGCTGACAAAAATAGTACAAAACTACAGACAAATGCCACTTATGAATATAGGTGGAAAACCCCCAAATAAAATATTAGCAAGCAATTCTAACAAAATTTTCAAGGAATAATCCAACATGAGCAATTGGGTATATTCTAGAAATCTGAAGATTGTTACTATTATCCCAATAGTGACCTTTCTAAATAAAAGATTGATTTATTTTAGAGAGAGAGAGCATGAGCAGGAGGGGGAGAGGGAGACGGAGAGAGAATCTCAAGTGGACTCCACACTGAGCCCGGAGCCCAATGTGGGGCTCTGTCTCACAGCCCTGAGATCACAACCTGAGCAGAATCCAAGAGTCCGACACTCAACCAACTGCACAACCCAGGCTCCGGCCCCCACAGTTACGTAAAAGATATTTGACAAAAATTCAACACCCTTCCTGATTAAAAAACAAAAAACAAAAAAGCAGTAATTAATAAACCGAGGGGGGTGGGAAACAAGAAGAGGTTACTAACACCCAACTTTACACCCAGAGAAGAGTCATTAGGAAGCATGGTTACCAGACAGGGTGGAATGCCAATTTCATCACCACTGAAACAGGAAGTTGTATGCAAAGCAACTAACAATGAAAAGAAGTATAATTATTTCCTAATGTGAGCAAAATTATCAATCTTAGAAACCACATAAATGTCTACCAAGAAAACCCAAAAGAAACTACTGAAAACCTATACTAAGAATTCAGCAATTGAATGATTATAAAAACAAACAAAACAAAACAAAAACATGCAGAAACTAATAGTCATCTATCAACAACACTGGACTAGGAGACCGAACAGGAAAAAATCCCACTAAAAATAAGATCAAAAATATTTTTACAATTTAAAAGAGTCTATCTAAAGATAACTTCAAAATGATTTGAGTGAATTTAGAGACACTCCATGTTCCTAGGTAGGAAGAATTAGTATAGACATTCTCCATAAAGGAACTTTACATAGGATAGAATTTCCATAAAATATTAAGGGAATGGGGGGGAAGAGAGGAGGAAGAGGGGAAGAACCTGAGAAAATAATTTAAAGTTTAGGTGCTGTTGTCATATATGCAAAGAAAAGAGGGGGAAGATTTTAAAAAGCAGATAAGCTCAAACGGTCAGATATTAAATCATGGTAACATTACAACAGCTAAAAGAGAGTGATTTTAGAAGTCTAATAAAACAACAGATGAAATGGAAAATCCCTCACACAGGCCCAAGTATGTGTCTGTGTGTGTGTGTGCATGTATATTTTATTTACATATGTATACATTTTCTTAATACACGCTGAAGGTAACAACTCAAATCATCAGGGATGATAATCACAGATGGATTATTCAGTATGTACTATTAAAGCAACCAGTGAACTACTAAGGAAAAATTAAATTAGATCCCTACTAACACTGTACACAAAAATAAACTCACTTAAAGAATTAAATGCGGGGGGGGGAGGACACGATGCCTGGGTGATGGACACTGGGGAGGGTATGTGCTATGGTGAGCGCTGTGAATTGTGTAAGATTGATGAATCACAGACCTGAAACAAATAATACAGTATATTCTAATAAAAAGAAAAATACAGAAATGCAGGGGCGCCTGGGTGGCTCAGTCGGTTAAGCATCTGCCTTTGGTTCAGGTCATGATCCCAGGGGTCCTGGGATTGAGGCCCCCGTCGCTTCTCCCTCTCCTTCTGCTCCTCCCCCCGCTTGGGCTCACTCTCTCTCTCTCTCTCAAATAAATAATCTTAAAAAAAAGAATTAATGTGAAAAAATAAAATCACAATGAACTAGGAAAAACTAGAGGTGACTATTTACCTGAACTCAGGATGGAGAAAGCCTTTCATAAAGGAAAAGGTTACAAATACAAAGAGTGATGAGTCAACTGCAAGTTTAAAACATCTGTTTGAAAAATAGAAAAAAAACCTACAAAATTAAAATGCAAATGAAAAACCGGAAAAATATTTATAAATTAAGACAAAGAGAAATGGCCTTAACATATAAAAAACTCTTTCAAAACTAAAAGAAAAAAATGCACACTTTGATATAAAAAGAGCAAAGAACATTAATAAGGCAATAAACACACTCTAAAAACATTCAATCTCCTTCAATAAATCACAGCATCAAAAGGCAGAGCGAAGTTGGGGTAACTTCAGAGGCATAACGACCAAATTCAATGAGTAGACCTTGTCTGAATCCAGGTTCAAGCAAACCAACTTGAAAACAACACTTTGAGACAATGGTGAAATTGAATAGGAACTGGGTATTAGGTGATAATAAGGAGTTCATGTTAATATTGCTAGGTGTGATAATGGTATGGTAATTATATAAGAAAATATCCTTTTTGCTCCCTCTCTGGGCTCAGACCTAGTTTGTGGTGACATGGCTAAACAGACCAAGAAGGTCAGAATCATTGGTTCATGTGAGACCCATTATGGTGCCTCTCGCAGGAAAACGGTGAAAAAGACTGAAATAAGCCAAGCACACTTGCTCCTTCTGTGGAACAACCAAGATGAAAAGACGAGCTGTGCGGAGCTGGCATTGTGGTTCCTGCATGCAAAGAGTGGCTGGTGGGGCTCAGACCTACAGTATCGCTCTGCGGTCACAGTAAAGTCGGCGGCCATCAGAACCTTGAAGGACTTGAGAGACCAGCAAAAGCTCTACCATCTGAAACATTACTAGCCTAAAATAAATGGGTTAATTTTTTTAACAAAATAAAATTTTAAAAAAGAAAATATCCTTTTTTTCTAAGACACATGCTGAAGAATCTAAAATATAATACTGAAACACCTGTAATTTACTTTGAAATACTACAACCAAAAAAAAAAAAAAAAAAAAATAGAAGAAAAAAAGGAGAAATAATTAATAATAAAAAAGACAAAAAAAAAAAAAAAAAACACACATTTTTTTCCAATAAAGGCCAAGATGCAAGAGAAACCAGCAGTTTTGACCACTGCTGATGGGAGAGTAAATTGGCAGAACTTTTCTGGACAATAATCTTGCAATATGTGTCCAATATCACAAGTATGTGAAAAATGCTTAAACCCATCAAACCCATCTTCAATAATTTATCACAACTATCAAAATAGGCAGAAAGGTTTATAAACGTATAAGTTTACCACAGCATTATTTGTGACTATAAAATACTGAAAACAACCCCAATGTCCATCACACAACCACCCGAGAGACGACTACCAGTAGTAGTAGTATACTTTGGAAGTATACTTCCAAAACTACACTTTGGAAGAATAATTGAAGCTATTTCAATATATTGGGGGGGGGGGTGCCTGGTTGGCACAGTCAGCTGAGTGTCCGACTCTTGGTTACAGCTCAGGCTGTGATCTCAGGGTTGTGAGATCAAGCCCCACGTAGGGCTCTGCGCTCAGCATGGAGTCGGCTTAAGACTCTCTCTCCCTCTGCCCCTCCTCGTGCTCGCTCTCTAAATAAATAAATAAATAAATAAATAAATAAAATCTTTTTTTTTTTTTTAAATAAAGGGCAAATACTGTATGATTCTACCTATATGAGGTACCCACTCAGATGCATAGAGACAGAAAATAGAATGATGGGTGGTGGAGGGAAGAGAGTGAATGAGTTGTTTGATGGGTACAGAGTTTGAGTTTGAAATTCTGGAGGCGGACAGTGGTGACGGTTGCACCATGTGTTTGTACTTAACTGCCACTACACTGTACACTTAAAAATGGTTAAGATGGTCAATTTTACGTTAAGTGCATTTTATCACAGTTAGAAATATATACGTAAAGATATATTGAGGGGCGCCTGGCTGGCTCAGTCAGAAGAGTGTATGACTCTTGATCTGGGGGTCATAGGTTTGAGCCCCAAAATCCCCGTGTAGAGATTACTAAAAAAAAAAGTAAATAAATACATTTTTTTAAAAAGATATATTAATACATTTTAAAGAGTAAAAGGCATGTTACAAAATATTATGTTTACGTATGATCTCAATTTCGTTTCATTGATGTCTTAAATACTTATATTTGCACACAGGAAAAAAAGGCTCAGAAAAATATATGTCAAAATGGTAGTAATTATCACTAAGTACGGTGGCTTACAGGAGAATTTTATTTTGTGTGTCTGTGTGCTTTTGTGTAATTTCCAGTTTTTCTCACAATTACTTTTATAATCAAAAGCATGTTGACGGAACAAATGAAGAAGGGGAAAAAAAAAAAAGGACAGTCATACTGGCTGCTGATCCTCATGCGAGAATGTCCACAGGTATATTTCCAAATGACATAATAAATGTAATCCTCCTTGATAATCAAATTATAAAAGGAACGCTAGAGTTTGGGAAATAAAGACCAACTCAGAAGATAAACCATCAGGAAATTAAAGGAGAGGCATATTCCTGGTTTTAAACAACTCCTGAAGCTGGAGTGGGTTCACCACACCTCTGTGTGCCCGGCAGAAAGGGAAAGACCAGAGGAGCCTCCAATACCACTCGAGTGGCCTGTCAGAAAGGACAGGCTCAGAAAGAAAAAGACCCTCGAATCAACGCAGCGCTCTCCCTGGAACTCAACACTCCCCACCCCCACATCTCTCTTAAGCTAAATCCACTTTCAGAAAATATTTTCTAGACAGCAGACATCAAGAGAAAAAGGAGCCTTTCTTTCCGTGGCATTCCCCCACCACATATGGTACTGCTCTCAATAGAGGCTTTATGAGGGAGGGTCCAGATACCACAGCCATGGGTTATGCCATTGACCACAAGCAGCAATAAACAGACGTTAGGATTTAGATTTCCATGCAGCAGAGGCACCCTGAATAATTAAGACAGAGCTTCCATCACATTCCAACATTCGGTAAACGTTTACTGAGTGCCTACTAAGCACAAGGCACTATTTGTAACACCATCCCCCCCCCGCCATCCCACCCCCCCCACCTCACACACACAAACACATGCCACTTCTTTGTTCTGCTCAAGGACTCAGACTAGGAAAGTGATGATTTAGGCTGGAGGCATGGGACAGTTTGATTCAACATGTCACATGTCACCCGGACTGGGAAAAGAGCAGAGGCAGAGGGAGAGCATTCAACCTCCAGAAAGGATCAAGGGGACACATCACTGCATCCCACTGGGAGAGCCCGGGGACAAAAGAAGTGAATCCGGCAGTGCTGGGCTCTGGCCTTCCTAAACCTCCACGACCCATTCCACAGGGAACAGTCACGGCAGCCCCTGGTCCTGGAGGAGACTGCATCGCCAGGTGTATCCATGGCGTGAGGGAGAAATCCAACCCTTCGAATTCTTCTCCCCACCCCCACGACTGAATCGTGTCGCCACGCCTCCATCATACGTACTTCTGCCCCCATTGTTCTTCAGGACATGGGAGAGGTTCACAGAGGCGGTGCCCAGCAGTTCATTCCTCAAAGTATGGCAGCTCCAGACCTTCAAATCTAAATGACTCTGGGCCGTGACGTTCCTGGAAAACAAAAACTTGATTAATCACATCTGAGCACATTGGTCACTCCTACAACGTAGAAGAAAACAGATAAACTTACTGCTGACATCTTGGAGGGAGGGGGGCAACCTCAAACAGGAAGACACTCACACGTGTACTCTTTCCCCCCCCAAAGCTGACCCTGTAACCATCTAGCTAATAATGAACGCTCTGTGAGCTCAATGATGTAGAAACACCTGGCGAGAGGTGCCCTGCGTACCAAAGGCAGAGGAGTTAGCGGGGTCACAGGAAAGCTGCATCTCCCACAACCCCCTTGGAGCACCTCCTCACTTTCCCCCTCGTTACTGCAAAGAGAAGGGACTTTCTCTTACAAAATGATGATCTCATTCCAGAGAAGCTCGGAGCTCCCAATTCGCTTCCCCGTCTTCTTAGTCTCACTGGGGAGTCCATCCACTGCCACCTCCACAAATGAGTTAATTCGAGGTTGACGATTATGCACCTTGGGCTTTGCTGACACCACTGGACGGGAAAGAAAGGAAAAGTCGAAGATGAGTCAGAAGGCTCCCAGGTGCCCCCCTGTGGCAGATGTTCCGCTCTTTTTTGTTGTTTCTTTTAAAAACTACGTTTGGTATTTTTTCTGATCCTAAAAAAAATTACTTTTAAAAAAATGTGAGGATATTTTAAAAACTATGAAGCATAAAAAAAAAAGCACTCCTAACCTGAAAACACTGGGATAATTATCATTAAGATGTTGGCAAATCCAGACTTTCCAGACTCTCATCTTTTATGCCCCCAATTCTTTAAGAATTCTTCTCCCTCCAAAATCAATTCTAAATGGCTGCAATATGAGCCAATTGTATAGATATGCCATGATTTAGTTAACTATTCTTTCAGTGCTGAATAGATTGCTTCCAATTTTTCACTCTGGGAAAATCATCATGAATGTATATATTTGCATGCATTTCTCAGTGTTCCTCCAAATGATATGAATATTTTTTCTTCAAACTGCTTAATTCCTTTGCAAAAAGGACAAACCCATGTAGATGCCAATATATTCATTTCACCACCATCATACTGAGTATTATGTTTTTTCACTATTTAGAAATCAGAAAGGTAAAAAAAAAATCATATAAATTAGGTAAGGTTTAATGAGCATTTATGACAGACACTAGGCTATGCACACATCATCTAAATGAATCCTTAAAACAAACCCATGAGGCAGGGAATATATCATCACCCCCATTTCACCCAGAGGAAGCAGGCTTGGGGAAGTTAAGTCATTGCCCCAGGTGACAGAGCCTGGGAGCTTCAAACCAGGATGTGCACCCAGGCAACCTGACTCCCCACCACGCTGTATGTCATTACCAGATTTTGCTTATTTGTTCTATTGCTGTTCTTCAATTACTAGTGAGGTTGTATATGCTTTCCATGTGTTTGTTAGCCATCTGCATTTCCTATTCTATTGTATCCTTCATGTGGCATCTCTGATGTTTATTTGGTACCTGCAAGCCAAGCTGAACAAGTATACAAGCATCTCTTAGAGCATATATTAGCCATGGTGGAAACTCCAGGTCACTGGGATGGAACACACCTAAGGTGTCCTCCATCCCATGCCCCAAATCAGAGCATGTGACTGGCATTTCTTACCCATGAGGCAAGACAGAGCTCCCCTCCAACAAGGTTTAGCAAACCTCTCCCTCCCAGACCCTTCTGAGAGGTGAGAGTCCTATAAGGGTCCACAACTTGACAAAGGACAAAACTACCTCTGGATTCTTTTAGCAATACCTGTCTTTTCCGGGCCCAAAGAACAGTAGAGAGCAAGTCAAAGAACAACAACAGCAAAAGTTGTGGCTAAGATTCAGAAGCAATAGGGGATGGTACGAGGAGAAACAGGTGGTGGTGGTGGGAAATGTGGTCCAGAATAGAAAACAAATACTTTTCACACAGACCAAGGTTAACTGAGGCCACCTGGTGGTGGGAGAGCAGCTCTGCACACAGCACCTTAAAAAGGGGGGGGAAGGGGGGAGGACTAGTTATAATTATAGTCCTATCATTTTGAGCTAGACAGTTTCTTTGAAATCAACAAGTTCATAAGGAGGGCACATGATATAATGATTAGCACTAGGTATTATATAAGACTGATGAATCACTGAACTCTACCTCTGAAACTAATAATACACTATATGTTAATTAATTGAATTTAAATTAAGAAAAAAAAAGAAATCAACAAGTTCAAACCCTTCATTTAATAGTTGAGCCAATTAAATAAGGTGCAAGGAGGTGAGATAACGTATCCAAAATCAGGGAACTCCCAGGCCAATTCTCGGAACTCTGTTTTAATGTTTCCTTTTTTTGTCCTAGCTTTTTCCCCTAGGTTTTTTTGTTTGTTTGGAGGTTTATTTTTTTGTTTTTGGGGGGTGGGGTTTTTTGGTATCTTTACTTTCTTTTTTATTTTGACATAATTTCACATGTTTAGAAAAGTTGCAACAAAAATACAAAGAATTCCTATAAACCCTTCACCTAAGGGTCACCAAATATTAACTTGTTACTATATTTGCTTTATTATTCTCTTTCTCTTCCCTGATTCTCTTTCATACACATACACATCTGTTCCTGAAACTTTGAGAGTGAGTTTTAGAAGATGCTGTGCCCCTTTTCTTCTAAACGCTTCAGTGTATATTTCTAAGAACAAAGACATTTTCTGATACCACAGTATAATTATCAACATGGAAAAATTTAACAACCTTTTAAAACTATGATCTAATGTACAGACCTCATTTAAATTTTGTTAAATGTCAGGGCGCCTGGGTGGCTCAGTTGTTAAGCGTCTGCCTTCAGCTCAGGTCATGATCCCAGGTCCTGGGATCCAGCCCCACATTGGGCTCCCCACTCCGCGGGAAGCCTGCTTCTCCCTTTCCCACTCCCCCTGCTTGTGTTCCCTCTCTCGCTGTGTCTCTCTCTGTCAAATAAATAAATAAAATCTTTAAAAAACAAATAAATAAATAAATAAATAAAAATAAATTTTGTTAAATGTCCTATCAATGTCCATTATAGCAAAAGAGAAAAGAAACTTTTTTTTTTTTTTTGGTCCAGGACCCAATCTAGGATTACATATTGCAGTTGGTAGTTTTATTTTGAAATTTCCAATCTACAGAAAGGTTTAAAGAATAGGACAATAAATAACTGTATACTCGGCAACAACTATCATTTTGCCCCATTTGCTTTTTTAAAAAGCCTTTTCACGGGACACCTGGGTGGCTCAGTAGGTTAAGCGTCTGTCTTCAGCTCAGGTTATGATCCCAGGGTTCTGGGATTGAGCCCCGCGTCAGTGGGCTTGAACTCACAACACAAAGATCAAAAGTCATGTGCTCTACCAACTGCGCCAGCTAGGTGCCCCACCACATTTGGGGTTTTGGTTTTGTTTTTTTTTCTATGTGTGTGTCTATATCATTGCTATTCAAGAGAACCTCAGTGATAAGGAAAAATTCTATGCCAACACAGTCCAATGCATTGCCATGAGATACATGTGACTACTGAGGACTGGGAATATAGCTCTTACGACTAAGGATTTAAATTGTTAATTTAATTTTAATCTTAACATAAATAGTTCTATGTGGCTATAGTGGCTATCGTATTGGATAGCACAGGATACAAATACATGATATCTATATCTATATATGTGCATGACTAGGCATATACCCACAAACTTTTTTGGTAATCCATTTGAAAGTTGTAGATATCATGACTTACCAACCCTAAATACTTCCAGAATACAACTCTTAAGAATAAGGATGTTCTAAACGTTGTACACTTGAAACTAATACAACACTGTATGTTAATTATACTTCAATTAAAAAACAAACAAAATAAGGAGGGCTGCCTGGCTGATTCAGTTGGTAGAGCATGCAACTCGATCGCAGGGTCGTGAGTTTGAGTCCCATGCTGGGCATAGAAATTCCTTTAAAAGGCGGGGGGGGGGGCAAGAAAAGCGGGCGCCTGGGTGGTTCAGTTGGTTAAACTCCAACTCCTGAACTCAGCTCAGGTTTTGATCTCAGCGTCGTGAGCTCAAGTCCCCAAGCTGGGCTCCACGCTAGGCATGGAGTCTACTTAAAGAAAAAAAAAAAAACGAAAGGGAAGACATTTTCCCACCTAACCACACCATCATTATTACACCTGAAAAAAATTTAGTTACTCCCTCTATCATTTGATATTCATTACATATCCAAATTTCCCCAATTTTTCCAAACATATTTGTTAGAGCTGTTTCCCCCAAACCAGGATCCCATCAGCATGAGCAAATTGCATTTGGTTGCTGGTTTCTTAATCCTTTAAAATCTAGAATGCTCTCCCTTCTTTTTCCCTGACAATGATTTTTAAAGACTTCCACCAGCTGTCTCATATAGCACACCAAATGCTCTGTTTTTCTGATTGTTTTCCTCATGACGAGATTCACAGTGAACATTTTTGTCAAGAATACTACATAGTTTACATTGTATGCGTCTTACTATACACACTAGGTTGTCCTCCTATTGTGGATGCTAAGTTTGATCCTCTAGTTAATGTGGGGTCTATCAGGTCACTCCACTGTAAAGATATATCTTCCCCTTCATAAGTTATAATTTATCAGTGGGATGATTATTTTGAAAGTTTCTTGTTCTTAAAACACAAGCCAAATTAAAGGCCTCAGCATCCAAGCAGATTTATCTGGAAAGTTTATTTACTGTTCGATGAAATATAAATGCCAATTTCACATCTTCACATAGAATTTAGCTTTTAAAGTTAACAAATAAAGCCAAAAAAAAAAAAATCACACATGGCCAAAATTATATCCTTGAGAAGCTCTTAGGAAGGCACAGAACAGAGTCCTTCAATAGGTTCCCACCAGCCAGCTTTTGCTTTGTTGTGGTTTTCAGTGTTCAGTTTCTCAGTGCTTCTTGAGTTATATATCAGATAAAATAGCTCGCTTATGTTTAAGGACCTTGCTGTATTTTAAAAGTGTATTTTAAAACTCTAGGACTGCATTACAGAGAGGCATAAGGGAACTGAGGCAAAGAGAAGGAATAGCAAAGTGACCTCTCCCAAATTACACTACAGGCTCTCTCAAAGAAACACATTGGACAAGGAACCAGCCACAACATCTATTTTGTTATTTCTCTTTTTCTCTTTCTCCCCATCATTTTCTTCAATGGTATTACAGAATCCCTACAGGTTAAATGCATCTATAGTCAGATGCACCTGAATTATCAAGTTAGCTCATTCCACACTAGTAAAAATTCACACTGAGGAAAGGCAATCAGAAATCTTTACAAGTCAAATGTGCTCCTGAATAATATGGCCCCAAAACAGGGACTTTATTATGTCACCAGGTTCTATAGGCAGGCTTCTGTTTTAACCTAAACTTGATAATTTTTAGACCAGGTAGTAAAAGCTAAAGTCCCAAGCTCAAAACCCTATGGAATTCACTCTAATGCTTCTCCCTCCTCAAGAGGGCTAGAGCAGACATGACACATCAACAAAAATGATTAAAATGTATCAAGACTACTTTTTTAAAATCAGTAAGTAAATAAGAAACAGGGGAGAGAATATGAATACACAATCTACAGAATAGGAAATCCAAATTTCCCTTAAACATAGGATAAGATGTTAAACATCATTTATAATTAAAGAAATGTGAAACAAAACTGCTGAGAAAACAGTTATTTTGGGGCACCTGGGTGGCTCAGTCGGTTAAGCGTCTGCCTTTGGCTCAGGTCATGATCCCAGGGTCCTGGGATCGAGTCCCGCATCGGGCTCCCTGATTAGCAGGAAGCCTAGTTCTCCCTCTGCCCCTCGCCTTGCTTGTGTTCCCTCTCGCTGTCTCTCTTTCCGTCAAAAAAAATAAATAAAATCTTAAAAAATAATAAAGTCTGACAACACATTGTGTTGGTAAAGATGTGGGGAAACAGGCACTCTCACGCACTCCTAGAAGAGTATTCCTTATTCCTTCCAAGGAAGGCAACCTGGCTCTCAAGATTACAAAACCATATCCCCTTTCATGTATCTTGGAATGTATCTTGGAAACTGGTAATATTAGTTTCCTCCAAGCAGGGGCACTGAGGAGCTAGAAGAAAGGAAACAATTTTAAAGTGTGTAGAAATGAATAACATTTACATTTCAAAAATAATAATTTTAAAAAATGCCAAGACGATTTTGCCTCCAAATGACCGTGTCTCTGAGAGGCCAGAGCTGTGATAGTGAGTGCTGTCCCCGGGTCACCAGGCATCTCTCAGCCCCGTGACTCTTCCGCAGAGCTAAGACTACCAAAGCAACCTTCTGTCATTCAAGCGATATTCACTGACAGCCCACTAAATGTCTGGCAACGTTCTATGTCACTGAGGTATCAAAAGTAACCAAAACAGACAAAAATCACTATTTCTGTGTTTACATTCTACGTGCGCTCTCTCTCTCTCTCTCTCTCTCTCTCAAATAAATAAATCTTTAAAGGAAATAAAGCCATGAGGTTGGACGAGATCACCTAGGGAATAAGTATAGACAGAAAAGGGCCCTGAGGCATGAAGGAATCACCATTTTCAACAATCTTTGCCAAAAGTTCCTTTTATCCTTCTTAAGAACCCCACCTATAGGGACGCCTGGGTGGCTCAGTGGGTTTAAGCGTCTGCCTTTGGCTCAGGTCATGATCTCAGGGTCCTGGGATTGTGCCCCACGTCTCATCTCAGACTCTTTGCTCAGCGGGGAATCTCGTCTCTCCCTCTCTCTACCCCTCCCCGCCCCCCACTTTTGCTCGCTCTGTCTCTCTCTGTTTCAAATAAATAAATAAAATCTTTAAAAGGGAAGAATTCCAGCTATACAGGCACCTGGCTGGCTCAGTCAGTGGAGCATGCAACTCTTGATCTCAGATTATGAGTTGGAGCCCCACATTGGGTGTAAATTTTACTTAAAAATAAAATACATACATAAAAAAAAAAAGAAAAGAAAAAAGAATTCCAGTTACATGGTAACCCTATGAGAATGAATAGTTACACTCTTCAGCTATTTCACAATATTTGGCTCTCAGGCCAAGGTATGGTATAATTCTACCTCTTCCCCATAGACTGGGCTGGACCTCGAATGGTAAACATTTCACATGGTGCCACTCACCTTTCAAAGTAAGCTGAGACTTCTCAAAAGGCAGGGCCACTCCTGCCCGGCTGGAGCTGGCAGATGCCATGTCATCACCAGAAAACTGCAAGACGAACAGCAGGAGGTTTAGAGAATATCTGAGAAGAGACTGATGAACTGCAGCCATTTTTAATATTTGAGTTGAAAGAGATGAACCAAGAAAATATAAATGTCCAGGCAACTTTGTACTACTTTTGTCAGGGTGGAGTCTGTCTGTCTTGTAAGGACTACTGAGGCTAGATAGGTCTCTGCTGGCCTAGGAAGGGCACAGGACTATTACATCAACATTTACAGGACAGGGCCCAACATAACACTTTCAAAAGGAAAGTCACAGTTCAGCAATGCTTTAAAAATCCAAATTTTCAAATCGACAAAGGATATACAAATAGGGGCACCTGGGTGGCTCAGTCCGTTGAGTGTCCAACTCTTGATTTAGGCTCAGGTCATGATCTCAGGGTTGTGGGATTGAGACCGGAGTCAGGCTCCACACGTGTGGAACCTGCTTGGGATTCTCTCTCTCCCTCTCCTTCTGTCCCTCCCCCCTCACTCTCACGTGCACTCTCTAAAATAAAAACAAATAATAAAAATAATAAAAACAATAAAAAACAAATAGTAAATAATAAATAAAAAGATACACAAATGGCGAAGAAGCACATTCTAGACATTGTAAGCCATCAGGCACCCCTGTCACTCCGTCTTGGCTGGAAGCATAAGTCTATCTTGCATTTTGAATGGATCTTTTACTCATATACAATTTTGTAACATCGTCCTCTGTCATTTGAAAAATATTGGTTCACTGAGATATACAGACATTCCAAATGTTGACACATTTCATTATACACTATCAAAAAAAGCCCATTTGTGAATGTCACCACTGATCTCATCAAACAGATCTTTAAGCACCGGGAAAGTGTCAAGCTCTTAGTGGCAGATGCAAGTGTTCCAAAATTCTCATTTTCACTTAAAAACTCCTATTTTATCATTGGCAGCAAATACTGTCCGTTGTTTTCCTTCAAGTGACAGGCTCACTTCATTCATCTTCAACAAAATGTCTGCCAAATACCCAAATCTAGTAACTTTGTTTTTTTAAGTAAAAATAGTATTTCATGAAAAAAGCAATTCAGCTCTCAATTCAAACACACAAGTGCTTCTTCCCAAGACAACCATTACACTTGGGCGTACAGAAGGACTGCAGCCATATTTCCCTTCCATCACACAGAATAATAAAAAAAGATGTGCACAGAAGTCGAGACTTAATAAAATTAATAATTTTTACTGCTTCGTCAAGCACATTCTGAAGTGCAACTGGCCCTTCTGTTCTGTTTTTACTGAGTCTACTGTGCTGAGGAATACAAGGACAACAGCTCAGATTCGTGGCATTGCCTGGATTCCAGTGATGGCAACAACAACTGTACTCACCTTCGCTTTTGCACCATCCGTGCAAATGTAATCACAGTGAAAAAGGCAAATAAAGTTATTATGAAAACAGTTTTGATCTTGCAAAACCTTTTAAGCCTCAAGGGGCCAGCAGAGGTCGAAGGATCCCACCTGAGAACTGCTACTGTAAAAACGCTAACAAAGTCTTCTTCTATTCAACATCATTAATACCTTCTTTCATTCTGTTTGTTTCTGATCTCTCCTCCAGCTTCCTATTCTGAAGAGCTGTTCAGCCTTAAAACATGGTTATTAAGTCACCACATTTCTCTCAGAATGGAAACCCTTTATGTGAGGATGAAATGTAGCTACCATGAAGTCACATAGACTTTGACATCTTTCCGTAGCTGAAGTCAAATACTTTCATACTTCACGGTGTTAGCCAACACAAAGCAATGTGCCTTATTTATTGGGTATATGCAGTCCAAAAACATTTTACGTGGCTAGTTTTTTCTGGACTAGTCTGTAACAGGCATTTTACTTCAATCTTACACATGAAGCAGCAACGGAAACCTCTGAAAAGTTCTAGGGAGCATATAGGAATACGATACAGAAACTACTGGTAGCAAGTTCTTAAGACCAGACTTCTGTGTTATTAAGTCCAATAGTGAATTCTCAGTCCTCATCTTATATAACCTATTGGCAGCATCTGACATGATGGATCGATCACTCTCTTCCTTGAAATGCTTTCTTCCCTTGGCTTCCAGGACATCACACCCGCCTGATGTTTCCCCCTGCCTCTCAGGCTGCTCCTTCTCAGCCTCTTTGCAGGCTCCTTCTCTCCTCCTCAACCTCTAACCATCAGAGTGTCCCATAGCTCAGGCCTGGCATGTCTTCTGGTTATTTCATCTAGTCGTATAGCTTTAAATACTAGCCATTTGTTGACACTCCCAAATTGGTGTGTCCAGTACAAACTTCACCCTCGAACCTCAGACGCTCTTTGTCTAATGACAAAACTGATCTTCTGATATTCCCCCTCAAACCTGCTCCTCAGCCTTCCACATCTCCGTTAATGACAACTCCTTCCAGCCAGTGGCTCAGGCCAAAATTCTGGGGCTCATCCCTGCTTCTCCTTTCCCTCTCAAACCCCACATTCAATCTGTCAATAAACCTGTTGGTTGGGGGCACCTGGGTGGCTCAGTTGGTTAAGTGTCCAACTCTTGATTTCGGCTCAAGTCATGATCTCAGGGTGGTGACATCAAGCCCCATGTTGGGCTCTGTGCTGAGCGGAGAGTCTGCTTGAGATTCTTTCCCTCTCCCTCTGCCCCTCCCCACCGTGCTCTCTCTCTAAAATAATATAAAAAATCTTTAAAACATATATGTAAATCCTCTTGGTTCTACCTTTAAAATATCCCCAAGTTCAAACATTTTCTCCACCTCTATTATCACTATCTTGGTCCAAAGCCCTGTGATCTCTTACCCAGATTATCTTTCCCCTGCTCAGACCCTCTGCCCCTTCAATCTAATCTCTACGCTCAGCAGATTGATTTTTTTTAATATGTATGTCAGATTATATCACTCTGCTATTCAAAACCATTCAGTGGTTTCCAGTCTACCTCAGAGTAAAAGTCAAAGTCCTTAAAATGGAGGCCCTGCATGATACAATCCACACCCCTCTCTGACCTCACCTCTCTTTTCTCTCCCCACTTACTCCCTCCCCTGAAGCTACACAAGCCTCCTCACTGTTCCTTGAACATGCAAGACATGCTACCCTATTGGACTTCTACCCTTTCCACCTAGAATGTTCTTTTCTCAGTTGTCCACCTATATGGTTTATTCCCTCACTATCTCAGGCATTTACTCAAAGGTCACTTTCTTAAGAGGTGTTCCCGGACCACCCTATTACCCTACCTTTCTTTCTTTTTTTTTTTTTTTAAGATTTTATTTATTTATTTGACAAAGAGAGACACAGCGAGAGAAGGAACACAAGCAGGGGGAGTGGGAGAGGGAGAGGCAGGCTTCCCGCTGAGCAGGGAGCCCAATGCGGGGCTCAATCCCAGGACCCCGGGATCATGACCTGAGCCAAAGGCAGACGCTTAACGACTGAGCCACCCAGGCGCCCCTTACCCTACCTTTCCATACACATTTGGAGCCATCCTTCCCTGTTTTACTTTTTCTCCCTAGCATTTATCACTGACATGATTCATATTGTATTGATTTATTGTATTTATTGTCTCTCTCTCCCCTAGAATGTAAGCTCCACGAGCGCGGAAATGTGTGTCCCATCTGTTAGCCCCGTAGCCCAGGTGTCTAGAATGATGCCTGGCTCTTAATAGGAACTCCATAAATGTTTACCAAATGAATGAATTTGAGCACCATTGTCTGAAATTTAAAAGGATGATGTTGTGACTCCTTAGACTAAATCTGTTTTGGTAAAGGAATAAAAAGATCAACTCTCTCTTTCCACCCAGCAGACTAGCAAGACATTAGAAGTCTGAGAAAAAGTGTTGGTGAGAAGCCTCATACACTTCTGGGGGCAAATGAGATGGTAACCTGGCAATCTCCGTAGAGTTCAAGATGCACATACTGCACCTGGCAGGATTCCACCCCTAGGTCTCTGCCCCGGGAAAAATCTTCCAACACGTGCCGAAGAAGCCATGTTCAAAGATGTTCATCACAGCAATGTTTATAATAGCAAAACTTTGTCACCCAACTAAATGCCCATCAATGGGGGAATGAATAAACTGTGATATACCTATAAAATGGAATGCTATGTAATAGCTGAAATATATGAATTCAATCTACATGTGCAAATCCCGAATTATAATGGTAAAAGTGGAAAAAAACAAAAAGCAAGTGAAAACCTAAGTGTAGTACGATGCCATTGGTATACACTTGAACTTACACAGAATCAGTTGTATATATTGCTGTGGCAAGACATAAATGGAATAAAAGTATAAAAGCGTGGCTGGGAAGTAACCACACCGAGGTAGGAACAGAAGTCACCCCAGGGTAGCACAGAAGGGAACATGCGTATTGATGTAAGGAGAGAGACCAAGAGGACTTCAAATGTATCTGCACCATTTTATCATTTAAATAAAAAGTTCTGAAGCAAATATGGCAAAATGTTAATATTCATTAAATCCAGATGGTGGTTTTTATGACTGTTTGTTATCTTATTCTCTGAACCATTTTACATGTTTGATCTTTCTCATAATTTAACGATTATTTTAAAGGGGGGGAAGATCATATCTTGAATAATGAAGGAAAGATTAATGACTATAAATTAAGCCTCAGGGCTTTCAGTAACAGAGGTTAAAGCACTACAAGCAGGAAATCCATTATTTACAGACTTAAAAAATAAAAGAATATTTTAAAAATCTTTACATCTATTGGGACTCTCTCTTTCCTAAGGCAACTCAACTAAGGGTAGTTTTAACGTAACATGTCCTCCCTGAGCTTTACTCAATTTAGCCTGTGGCCTGAACTCAAGAGAATTCAAGAGAATGAAACCGGCACCTCCCACATGGCCTGTTAAATGGGAGGAAGACCAAACCTCTTGATCTATATACTTCACAGCCCCCAAACAAAATCAATCAGATAAATTCTAAAGAAGGCTCAGAAGGAAGAAAGCCAACTGGGAAAGCGGAGAAACAAAGTAAATAACAAGTTTTCTTTCTCCAGTGGCTTTCATGATTACAGTCCAGCGTGTATTAACAATAATCAGTGTTATGTGGGGCACTGTCTGTCTTTCCAGATCCAATCAGGAAAATACCACCTTGATATTACAAGGTAGGTATTTTGAACTGTGAGACCTTTCCAACCATGTACAAAAAAAAGTAACCATTACTAGAGAAGAGAAGTCAGATCCCACCCCAAAGTATGTTTAACCTCTTAGCTTCTGCCTCAGGGTCCCATATGAGACATGGTCCCTAATGGGCATGAGGCTCCAATCCCCACTACTCACTACAGGAAGCTCATGAAACCCGAGGCTCAGAATTTACTCTGCGCCTGTCTCAGCAACACTGTACATGGACTCAAGTAATTTTTTCCCTTGCTAGTAGCAATGGGAAATGTTTGCACCCAAATCACTCCCAAAAAAATGAGTTAGCATAAGCCCAGGGCAGAAAGGAGGAGGAAGGGGAACAATGTTTAAAGTATCACCAAAGAATATTATGCAGCCATCAAAAGGAATAAGATCTTGCCATTTGCAACGACGTGGATGGAACTGGAGGGTATTATGCTGAGCGAAATAAGTCAAACAGAGAAAGACATGTATCATATGACCTCACTGATATGAGGAATTCTTAATCTCAGGAAACAAACTGAGGGTTGCTGGAGTGGGGGGTGGGGTGGGAGGGATGGGGTGACTGGGTGATGGACACTGGGGAGGGTATGTGTTCTGGTAAGCGCTGTGAATTGTGCAAGACTGTTGAATCTCAGATCTGTACCTCTGAAACAAATAATGCAATATATGTTAAGAAAGAAAAAAAGAAGAATGTAGCAGGAGGGGAAGAATGAAGGGGGGGAAATCGGAGGGGGAGAAGAACCATGAGAGACGATGGACTCTGAAAAACAAACTGAGGGTTCTAGAGGGGAGGGGGTTGGGAGGATGGGTTAGCCTGGTGATGGGTATTGAGGAGGGCATGTTCTGCATGGAGCACTGGGAGTTATGCACAAACAATGAATCATGGAACACTATATCTAAAACTAATGATGTAATGTATGGGGATTAACATAACAATAAAAAAATTTAAAAAAAATAAAAAAAAAAAATAAAGTATCACCAAAGGTTAGAGGTAAACACACAAAGACTTTCATGACTGAAGGGAGTAATGGATTTATTGGGAGCGGGCGGGGAAAACCGAAACTAACTCTGGTAGATTTATCCAAATTTCTTAAAAAAAAACTAAACACATATTGTCCTCTGAACCTATCCTCTACATAAATCTTGAAAAGCATTTTTTTATGGATGCCTGGGTGGCTCAGTTGGTTAAGAGTCTGCCTTCTGCTCAGGTCATGATCCCAGGGTCAGAGGATCGAGTCCCACATCGGGCTCTTTGCTCAGTGCAGAGCCTGCTTCTCCCTCTGCCCCTGCTTGTGCTCACTCACTCTCTCTCTCTCTGACAAATAAATAAAATCCTTTTTAAAAAAGCTTTTTTTTTAAATAAAATAGTAGAAAATATAAGAGTACATCATACATAAAGGAAAGTATTATTTCATGAAAAGTCTGTCCAGATAAAATTTATATGTACAAGTACACTGGATCATGATATAAAATACATTTGTTACTAAAGGTTGCAGTCAAAAAAGCATGAGAACTGCTCTGCAATCTTCCCATCTTAGTTAGGGTTTCAGATTAGAGAGACACAAAACACCAAAAAAACCCAAAAAGTAAACAAGAGATTTGGGGGCACCTGGGTGGCTCAGTCGTTAAGCGTCTGCCTTCGGCTCAGGTCATGATCCCAGGGTCCTGGGATCGAGCCCCACATCGGGCTCCCTGCTCCACGGGAAGCCTGCCTCTCCCTCTCCCACTCCCCCTGCTTGTGTTCCCTCTCTCGCTGTGTCTCTCTCTGTCAAATAAATAAATAAAATCTTTAAAAAAGAAACAACAACAATAGATTTGAGGACTAACTATTCACTCAGAGAAATGTCATCAGTTTATCATCATTTTAGGTCTGAGAAATTTTCCCACATCTATGTAAGATAACCTCATGGGCCTGGATGAAAGGTATTCATTCACTCGTTCAACAAATATTTACTGAGCATCTATTATATACCATGCACTGTTTTTGATGCTAGTGATACAACAGTGAATAAGGAAGGAAAAAAAAAAAAATTCCTTCCTTACAGGTTGCCCTGATGAAGAGCCAAAAAGACTCCCTCCTGGCTCCGGCGTGGAGAGGGAGAAAGTAACCACTGTAAAATATGCCGAATGTTCTCCACAACAAGGGCCTGCTCTCTAGGGAAAAAGCTTCACAAGAGCTTTATCCTAACTAGGGGGAGGAAATTTCCCTGACTGAGGCCCTTCTAGTCTTCCTGTCTCATCGAAGGGGGAGAAATACAGTTAATAACCACTTGCAAAGGTCACAACCCACAGACACAGACCCATTAAAAGACTGAGGTTTTTTGGTTTTGTTTTTTTTTTAAGATTTATTTATTTTAGAGATAGCACAGGGGAGGGGAAGAGCAGAGAGAGAGAGGGAGAGAAACTTAAGCAGACTCCGTGCTGAGCGCAGAGCCCGATGCAGAGCTCAATTTCACAACCATGAGATCACAACCTGAGCTGAAACCAAGAGTCAGATGCCTAACTGACTGCGCCACCCAGGTGCCCCAAAAAGACTGAGATTTAATGAGAAAACGACAAAATGCCCCCCCCTACTTTCCCACCATACTATGGATCCAGTATAACACTGGATTACAGCTGAAAGAGCTGAAAGGTGCATACTCTATTTAAGAAGGGGTTCTTAGGGAAGACCAAAGATAACAGGGAGACCAAAACAAGACACTAGACGAATCTGAAGCCTTGGTACATACAGTTACAGCAATTATTTTGTTTTGTTTTGTTTTGTTTTAAGTAGGCTCCACACCCAATGTGGAGCCCAACATGGGGCTTGAACTCACGACCCTGAGATCAAGATCTGAGCCGAAATCAAGAGTGGGACACAACGGACTGAGCCACCCAGGTGCCCCAACAGTTACAGCGATTGTTAAACGCAAATCAACACCTAGCCAGATTAACATAAAACCCCAAACTAAAGACCTATTCACCTCAGTTCCTACTACCCAATACATCATGCCCAGCTTTCAATTAAAAATTATAAGTAATGCTAAGGGGCACCTGGGTGGCTCAGTCAGTTGAGTGTCTGACTCTTAATTTCAGCTCAGGTCATGATCCCAGGGTCATGGGATCGAGCCCCGAGCTGGGCACCACTCTCAGCAGGGAGTCTACTTCGGATTGTCTCTCTTCCTCTCCCTCTGCCCCTCCCCACTCCTCATGCATGTGCACACACGCTCTCTCTGTCTGTAGATGAATCTTTAAAAAAAATTATAAGTAATGCTGAAAGTCAAGAAAAACAGTGTGAAGAGACAAAGCAAGCATCAGAAGCAACTCAGGGATGACACAGATTTTAAAACTAATGGGCAGGGAATTTAAAATAACTATGGACAGATATGTTAAGGGTCTAATGGAAAGCGTAGACAACACCCAAGAACAGATGTATGACGTAAGCAGAGACGTGGAAATTCTAAGAAACAAAGAAGAAAATGCTTGGGGTGCCTGGGTGGCTCAGTCGGTTAAGAGTCTGCCTTCGGCTCAGGTCATGGTCCCAGGGTCCTGGGATCGAGTCCCACACTGGGCTCCCTGCTCAGCGGGGAGTCCGGTTCTCCCTCTCCCTCTGCCCCTGCTTGTGTCCCCTCTCTCGCTATGTCTCTCTCTGTCAAATAAATTAAAAAAAAAAAATCTTAAAAAGAAAAAGAACAAAACAAACAAATAACTAGGCATATAATATTACCATATTGAATCTAGAGAAAACCAGAAACAAAGAGAAAATCTTGAAAGAAGCCAAAGGGGGGAGAAAACAGCTAACCTGTAGAGGAATAAGGATAAGAATTACAGCATGCTTTTTACCAGAAACCATACAAGCAAGAAGATAGCAGAGTGAAATATTTAAAGTATTTTTTTTAAGATTTTATTTATTTATTTGACAGACAGAGACACAGCGAGAAAGGGAACACAAGCAGGGGGAGTGGGAGAGGGAGAAGCAAGCTTAACCAACTGAGCCACCCAGGCGTCCTGAAATATTTAAAGTATTGAAAGAAAAAACACACTAACCTAGAATTCTGTGTCCAATGGAGTTGTCCTTTTTTTTTTTTCAAGATTTTATTTATTTATTTGAGAGACAGAGAGAGAGAGAAAGAGAGAGCATGAGCAGGGTGAGGGGCAGAGGGAGAGGCAGGCTCTCTGCTGAGCAGGGACCCCGACGTGGGGCTCAATCCCAGGACCCGGGGATCATGACCTGAGCCAAAGGCAGACGCTTAACGACTGAGCCACCCAAGAGCCCCGGAGTTATTCTTTAAAAGTGAAGGAGTAAACAAAATACTTCCTCAAACAAAAACATACCCTGAAAGAAATGTTTAAAAGAAGTCCTTCCAGGAGAAAGAAATGATTCAGGTCAGAAACTTGCATCTACACAAAAAAGAAAGGCATGGGAGAAATAATAAATGAGGCTCCATCCACTGGCTTCTTTAAACACTAAAAGACTGATAATATAGGGAAAGGACATGTGCCAAGAGGGATGCCAGATAGAAAGCAAATGAGAGAACTGTAGAGGTGACAAGTGATTCTGAGAGGGGCGCCTGGGTGGCTCAGTCATTGGGCGTCTGCCTTTGGCTCAGGTCATGATCCCCGGGTCCTGGGATGGAGCCCCGCATCGGGCTCTCTGCTCGGCAGGAAGCCTGCTTCTCCCTCTCCCACTCCCCCTGCTTGTGTTCCCCCTTCTTGCTGTATCTATCTCTGTCAAATAAATAAATAAAATCTTAAATAAATAAATAAATAAATAAATAAATAAATTCCCCAGGTGATCCTAATATAAAGCTGGGGTGAGACACTAGTTTAATGTTACTGAATTAGTTGAATGCATTAAGAGTAGGACTTTAGCTCTATCAGAATATTTAAGGCTAAACTAAAATTATGCAGAAAAATTGCACAAAACAATATGTGGATTAAAAAAATGGGGCAATATAAAACTTTAGGAACAGAATATAGTGAAGGAGCTCTATGCCAGGAGTAGATCCAAGGAGACTAAGTATTACACCACCTTCCCTGATACCAACTTTTCCCTTAGAGAGCCTTCCAGGAACTCTCAATAAACATAACAGATCAAACGTATATTTATCTCTGCTCCCTTCTCAGATACCATCAAAAGGACAGGAAAAGAAATACAGAAATATAAGCCCACAAAAAACAAATGGAAAAAGTTTTCTCTATCAACAGATAGAGAGGGCAGCAACATTGTGGAAAGAGGCAAGGGAGATAAAAATGAAACCTAACTGCCTGTAATGGGGGGGGGGGGAGTTGACAAGAAGCAGGCTGGTAGCACTGGGGAATCACAGAAAGGGTCAGTAAATACTGGCACTAGGTACCTCTGAAAGTGGGAGCATAAGTAGACGAGAGAAACAGAAGCAAAAGCCTGTATGAAAAACAGAGTTCCCAAACTCCCCTTCCCAACAATTCAGCCAGGCAGTCACCCCACCCTCCCAAATCCCAGACAGGAATTTTTGGTCTCTAGATAGACTACACTAGACCTGAGGACTTCAGGCACAGCTGAGGGTAGTGATAAGGCACCAATAATGATCCAGGGAGATAAGTGGAAGTCTACATCCTGAACTATGAGAAGTCACTGCTCCCATCCCCACTCACCTTCCCTCATTTGAGCCCAGCACACAGTTCAGCCTGCTGGTACTTCATACATAAAGGAACAACTATTTGAGGAGAGCCTCAGACAGGAAAGCCAGATATCAAAGCATACGAAGAGAAAAATAGAACTCAACTGATAAACTCATCCTAAGATTCGTAAGGAAATGCAAGGGACCCAGAAGAGCCAAAACAATCTTGGGGGGAAAAAAAAAAAACAAAGTTGGAGGATCCATATTACTTAATTTCTTTTTCTATTTAAATTCAATTAGCCAACACATAATACCTCACCAGTTTCAGATGTAGTGTTCAATAATTCAGTTGCATATAACACCCAGTATATTACTTAATTTCAAAACTTACTAGAAAGCTACAGTGATCAAGACCATGGTACTGGTATAAAGACAGACACAGAGCAAGTGAAGAAACCTGAGAGTCCAGGGGTGCCTGGGTGGTTCAATAGGTTAAGCATCTGCCTTCAGCTGAAGTCATGATCCCGGGGTCCTGGGATGGAGCCCCATGTCGGGCTCACTGCTCAGCAGGGAGTCTGCTTCTCCCTCTCCCTCTACTGCTCCCCCTGCTCGTGCTCTCTGTCTTACTCTCTCTCAAATAAATAAAATCTTTTAAAAAAAAAAAGAAGATATTAAAAGAAAATAAGCATATACATCATTAGTCACTAGAAAAAGGCAAACTAAAACCACAATGAGACATCACCTCACACAAACTAAAACGGCCAAAATCAAAAAGCATACAATAACAAATGGTAGTGAGAACTTGGGAGAAATTAGAATCCTCATACACTGCTAACAAGAAATGAAAAACAGTGAGCAGCTTTAGAAAACAATTTGGCAGCTCCTCAAAAAGTTAAACAGAGGGGCGCCTGGGTGGCTCAGTCTGCCTTCGGCTCAGGTCATGATCCCACAGTACTGCGACTGAGTCCCACATTGGGCTCCTTGCTCAGCGGGGAGTCTGCTTCTCTGCCCTTCCCCTGGCTCATGTGCTCTCTCTCTCTCTCTGGCTCACTCTCGCTCTCAAATAAATAAAATCTTAAAAAAAAAAAGTTAAACAGAATCAGCACACCTGGCTGGCTCAGTCAGTGGAGCATGTGACTCTTGATCTCAGGGTTGTGAGTTCAAGCCCTACGTTGGGTTAAAGATTACTTGAAAATAAAATCTTAAAAAAAAAAAAAAAGTTAAACAGAATTACCATAAGACCCAGCAATTCCATTTCTAGATGTATACCCAAAAGAACTGAAAATATGTCTCTACACAAGCCTTGTACACAATGTTCATAGCAAGGTTATTCATAACAGCCAAAAAGTGGAAACATCCCAAATGTACATCAACTGAGAAACGGGTAAGTAAAATGTGGTATATCCATACAACAGAATATTAATTTGGTCATAAAAAGGAATGAAGTGCTGTTTCATACTGCAGTATGGATGAACTCTGAAAACATTATGCTAAGTGAAAGAAATAAATGAAAGCCAGGCAAAAAGGCCCAATTATTATATGATTTCATTTATATGAAATATCTTGAACAGGTGAATCCACGGAAAAAGAATGTAGATTAGTGGTATCCAAGGGTTGAAAGGGTTAGGGGACTGGCATGACTGTTAATGGATACAAGGTTTCTTCTGAGGTGATGAAAATGTTCTAGAATTAGTGGTGAGTGACGGCCGCACAACTTTGTGAAAAGGCTAACACCACTGAATTTAACACTTCAAAATGTGAATTTTAAGGTATACGAAGTATAGCTAAAATTTTTTAAAAGCTTATAGTTAAAACAGAAGTCAAAGAAAACCTCAAAACAATTTAGAGAGATAAAATATTGCACCCATGAAACAACAACAGAATGTAATTTTAAAGGAAGGCAGGCAGGAAAGTAAGTTGGCTGGTTGGTGGATTCAGAGAATAATAAATTGCTCTTAGAAAGGACAGTTCTGATAGCAGAAACAAAGCTGATAAAGTGAGGACATACACTAAAAAGTGAACCAAAAGACAGGGGCGCCTGGGTGGCTCAGTCGTTAAGCGTATGCCTTCGGCTCAGGTCGTGATCCCGGGGTCCTGGGATCGAGCCCTGCATCGGGCTCCCTGCTCCTCGGGAAGCCTGCTTCTCCCTCTCCCGCCCCCCTGCTTGTGTTCCCTCTCTCGCTGTGTCTCTCTCTGTCAAATAAACAAATAAAATCTTAAAAAAAAAAAAAAAGTGAACCAAAAGACAAAGAAGATGATAAACAGGTGAAAAATGATTTTTTTTAAAACGGTGGATTTGTTCAAAATGTCCAAAGTCCAGGGGCACCCACGTGGCTCAATAGGTTGAGCATCCAACTCTTGGTTTCAGCTCAGGTCTCGATCTCAGGGTCGTGAGATGGAGCCCCACCTCTGGCTGCATGCTCAGCACAGAGTCTGCTTCATATTCCTCCCTCTGCCCCTCCTGCTCGTGTGCTCTCTCTCTCTAAAATAAATAAATAAATCTTTAAAATGTCCAATGTCCATCTTATAGCAAGTCCAGAAATGAAAAAGAAAAAAAAAAATCATCAGAGAAATGTTACAGAACATTTTTCTTAAGCTGAAGGATATACAGTTCTAGACAGAAAGAACCCAACTGAGTGCCCAGAGCAATGGATGAAACAAAAACCATTCTACTGCACAATGCTATGAAATTTCAGAACATGAGAACAAAGGGTATACAAGCTTCCAGTCACATTTACAAACAAGAAAAATCAGAATGGCATCAGACTTCTCAACAGTAACACCGAATGTGAGAAGACAATGCAATGCTTTCAAATTTGAGGTAAAATGATCTTTTTTTATTTTTTTAAAGATTTTATTTATTTATTTGAAAGAGAGAGAATGAGAGAGAGAGAGAGAGAGAGCACATGAGAGGGGGGAGGGTCAGAGGGAGAAGCAGACTCCCTGCCAAGCAGGGAGCCCGATGCGGAACTCGATCCCGGGACTCCAGGATCATGACCTGAGCCGAAGGCAGTCGCTTAACCAACTGAGCCACCCAGGCGCCCCTTTTTTTATTTTTCAATCTATAATTCCACAACCAAGAAAACCATCAATCAAGTATGGTTGGAAAACCATGGTATTTTCAGATTTGTAAAGTCTCAAAAAAAATTCTTCCCCAAGCTGCTTTTGTCAGGAAGCTACTGAAAGGTGTGTTCCAGGCGAATAAAGGAAAAAGATGGAGGAGAGTGGGGATTCACATGGGAGAGACAAAAGGAATTACAAGATTAACACTGAAAAATCCCAAGGCATTACAGTACAAGAGCGCAGAGTAACCAGTCCAGATTAGAGAATTCTTAGGAAATGTCACCTCTAGAGGAAAGAAGGAAAACAGGAGAAACAGATTGCATGATGCATCTGATTGCACTGCAAAAAGCAGCACTTCTAGCTCTATCACAATGTTTGGTGTGGAATTAGTGACAGGAACACAGGACAACTATGCAAATGAAAAATCAGGAAATATGGAACTAGTAACAACAAAAGTTATATGATAGGAAATGTAATCCTAATACACTATGTGGCTCAGCCCTGAATAATATTTATAATTATAACAGCATAAACAATTTAATGAAAACTTGTGATGTGGGAGTAATCAGAAGGTGGAGGTAGAAGTGTGTGTGGAGACTGGCCAGAAAGATGGCTAAATCCTCATCTTCAACAGTTAAAATGGTTAAAACTGACAGGCTAAGAAATAGCAGTATAGAAACATTCAGAATTGCAGAAGTTAGGGCGCCTGGATGGCTCAGTCAGTAGGTAGAGCATGTGACTCTTGATCTCAGAGTCATGAGTTCAAGCCCCCACTGGGTGTGGAGCCTATTTTAAAAGAAAAAGAAATGCACAAGTCAATATTAGAAGAAAACTAAGAGTTGAAAGTCACTGACTCCACAGAGCAAGAATCAAGAACAAAAAGAGGCAAAGCTAGGAACTGCTGTTGTATTCTCAGTCTTGTAATGCTATTTGGCTCTTTAAACTATGTGCATGTATTATTTTGGTCATAAATAAAATTTAAATTCAGAAAAAAAAAAGGTTTCTCTTCAAATCAGGTCACAGAATGATATCCTTATTTAATTTTAATAAGAACATCCCTTCTAACATTCAATTAGAGTAGTGGGTTGAACTGTGGCACCCAAAACATATGTCTGAGCACTAACCCCCTGGAACCTGTGACTGTGACCTTATTTGGCAACAGGGTCTTTGCAGAGGAAATTAAGTTAAAGATCTGAAGATAAGATCACCTTGAATTTAGAGTGGGCGCAGTATCCGTATAGGAGACAGAAAGGGGAGACACAGACACAAGGGAGGAGGCCATGTGAAGACCGAGCAGAGATGGGAGTCCTACAATTCCAAGCCAAGTAACACCTCAAGCTACTAAGAGAGGCAAAGAAAGAATTTCCCACAATCCCACCCACACCTCCCTACCCACTCCCCCGCTCTCCCCCAAGGTCATCCCCAGCCTAGAGGGATCAGGCCCTGTCGATACTGACACCTTGATTTCGGACTTCTGGCCTCCAGAACATTGTTTTAAACCACCACGTCTGTAGTAATGTGTTAAACAGATGAGGAATAGTAACCTAATACAATTAGCAACAAAGGCTTTAGAAGAGGTAGATTTCAACTGACATCAGGCTGAAACTCAAAGTCCTCTTCCCACAACACATCCTTTGGAGGCCCAACTCGCAGGCCCACAGTAACTCCGGGAAAGAAAGACGCCCTTCAGTCACAGGGGGTGTGGTCTTGCTCAAACTGCGTTTCTTAGTTGTGATTCCAGATACAAAAGAGAATCCTAAACATATCATTATGCTTTATATTTCATAATTTTTTTAAAAAACGAGTATTTTTCATGCTCGATTCCAAAACAATTTTTTGATGCCCCTTCTGACACAACAATCGATTCGCTTTAGAGAATCCCAGACTGAGGTATCTATTTTAATGAAAAGTAAAAGGATGAAGCGAGGAGTGCACAGTAGGAGAGCAGCAAGCAGCCTATCCCTGTCTTCCCCTGAAAGCTTCATGATCTTCCTCCTCCTTTCCATCTCTCTTTCCTCTATTTTGCTAGGCCCCTCCTCCCTGGCAATTCCTTCCTGTTCCCTCGGGTGCCCCAGCCCCGCCCGGGGGATCACTGCACACCTCACAACCAAAAGGGCAGCTGGCCGCCGGCTCAAAATGAGCTACCAGCTCGCAGGTGTTTGTCGGCTCCACCCTGAAAATAACAAATAATGCCCTTCCACCTTTCATTTTAAATAAGAAACTCTAAATAAATAAATAGATAGGTAGGGGCGCCTGGCTGGCTCAGTCAGTGGATGGTGCGACTCTTCCTCTCCGGGTTGGAAGTTGAAGCCGCACATTGGGTGTAGAGATTACTTAAAAATAAACTCTTAAAAAAAAAAAAAAAGGATAGATAAATAAAAAGCCAGCTTTCTTTGCCTAGAATCCACAGACTGTTAAAAGACACGAAAGTGTCGGCCAAAGGTAGTAATTCCTGAGTTCTTCTCATTAGCAAAATTAAACAAGTCAAGGGTCCACCGACTGGTTCAGAGTTTCCAGAGACATCCAGAAAGACACAAAGATCTATCATAGTCCTTCTTGGTTAAAATACTTGCAATACCTGAGATCAAAAAAGCAGGGAGAACACTTTTCAATGTATTGTCCCAGGAACAACAGAGGATGCTGAATACTGGAAGGAGGGTAGAAGATGATGGACAGTGGCCGCTTTCACCTGCACTAAAATCTTGATCTCCACAGAACACAGAGGGTACATTCAAAACAGGACTGGTTGACTCTTTATTTTTATTATTGTTGAAATATAATGCACATGCCATAAATTCACCCTTTTAAAGCATACAATTCAGTGACTTTTAGTATATTCACAGAGTAGCGCAAGCACTATCTAATTCCATAACATTTTCATCACCCCAAAAGAAACCCCATACCCATAAGCAGTCACCCTTCATTCCTCCCTGCACCCCAGCCTCTAGCAACCACTAAATTACTTCCTGACTCTGTGGATCTGCCTATGCTGGACATTTCAAACACGTGGAATCAAACAATATGTGGATATAGAACCTTTCGTTTACCCATTCATCAGTTGATGGACTACTCAACATTTGGGTTGCTAGGACAGGTTGATTCTTGAAGCCAAGGGACAATAATGGTCAAGGGCACCTTTTCCAGGAAGGCAGCCAGCCTTCTGACTCTGCCTCTTCCAGACCGTTTCATTCCACCCTGCCCAGTCCAGAGCCAGGGTTAGTCTTTCAATAATGCTTATAGACCCCACTCTGTGCCAGGCTCTGGAAATACAAAAGCGAATGTCAGGGGGTCCCTGCCTTCTGGGACCTCAGATCTCTTGGTCTGAGAGACCCCCGTTAAAGAAATCTTCAAAGAGCTTTTGGCACAAGAAAGCAACCACACATAGGATTTAGCAAGGGATAGCTCCTGTCTAGAACACCTGATCCTTTTTCTCACCCAACTTCGACAAGAACCTTTCAGACCAGTCAATCTTTTAGAGGCAAATAGGTCTGACCACTCACTAGCCTTTGAGTGATAGTGAAAAAGTGACTCACCCTCTCTAAATCTCAATTCTTCATCTGTGAAATAAACCTAAGAATATTACTTACTTTATAAGATTACTGAAAGGATTAAATGAGCTCAATCAAGTAAAGCAACCAGCACACAGTAAGTGCTCTTCCAAGCATTAACTAAAATACAAGCTAAAATAGTTCTTCTTGACGCTAAAAGTCTAGGCTCTGCGATTCCTCAAATTCTTGACCCAGCTTTGAGTCAAGAAACCACTGAACACTGATCTCAAGATGAAAGGACCTGTGTAGCACATGAACCAAGGAAGACCAAAAACTACTTACCAAGATTTTAATTTTAATTAGCCAGTTGTAGAAACAGCCAGAGCTTCTTAGTTATAATTATAGATCCACTCTATACTCACTTCTTAAAAAATGTGGAAGAGAAGGGTCTGTTCAAAAATTCCTCCTTTTCTTCATACTCTCATGCTTTTCCAGTTCTTTCCAACACTAATTCTTTCTTGGCCTCTTTTCTCTGGCCAGCACTGAGTTACCTTCCATTTTCCAAAGGCCCATATTGAAAAACAATCAAACAGAACTAAACTTTGCCAAATGACATCCGTACAAAGGCCAAGCACATAAAAAGAGAGAGGGAGGGACAGGGAAGGTCATATCTTTGGAAGCACAATGGAACTACAGGCTAATAATAAAAGAGAATGGAAAGCAGATTGCACAACAAAACAGGAAGCAAAAGGCACAGGTGACACAGAGGAAGGGGACCTGCCCTAGGTCAGGACTGCCAAGCCTTCGTATTTGGTATTTTCCTAGAAGTACTTATTAACACTTGACTTAAATCACTGTTTGTTTACCAGCTTGTGGGGAGGGGCAGAGGCCTGCAACTTTCTAAAAAAGATTCAGTTGGTTCGTTTTAAGGGAAACAAGATCTTCCCCTTTTGTTCCTACCTCTCAGAAATTCTACAATCTGTAACAGTCCACCGTGACTCAAAATCATTCAAAAGCAGCTCACTGATTTGATTCCAATGGGAGTTTATGTTCATGTATCCACCGCCACATATCTCACTAATGGAAGCATGAGCTCTGGACTCAAAGACCAAGATTGAACTCCCAGCTCTTCCATGTCAGAGCTACATGACCTCATGCACGTCACTCCGCCCGAGTGAGGTTCTGTTTGTTGTAAATCTGTAAAACAACAGAATACCTGACAAACAATATGCATTCAATACATGTCAGGTAAAAACAATATTTAAACATTAAAAATTCATTACCCCTCCTTCTAGGCTGTGTTTTCCCCATGGTTCTTGGAGGTCTCTAAACTCAATTGCTTGCTTCTAGCCTTGCTCCTCTATACTCTTTCTCCACACAGCAACCAGAGTGAGCCTGTTAAAAGGCAGGGTAGGTTGTGTCCACTCCGCTGCTTAAAACCCTCCAATGACCCCAACTCACTCCGACTAAAAACCATCATCCTTACAATGGGCTGCAAGGCCCTCCATGACCTGCCCGTCTCTCCCCTTGCCCCTAGGACGTCTTTAACCTCATCCTACTACTCTCTTTGCTCACACCCCTCCAGCCATCCTAGCCTCCTAGGTAGCCCACAAACCTGCCAGGGGTGCTCTTTCTTAGGGCTACTGAATGTGCTGTCCCCTCCACCTGGACCACAATGTCCCCACTCACACGGCTCTTGCCCTCACCTCCTTCAGATCATTACTCAACAGTCACCTTCCCAGGAAGGCATCTCTACAGACCCTATGCAAAATTGCAGCCCCAGCCAACATTCCACATTCGGCTTCCCTCCTTTATTACAATAAAATACGCATTTTACTTGGTTATTTTATTGTTCCTTTCCACTAAAATTTAAGTTCCACAAGGGCAGGGGTTTTTGCTTTTCTTGTGTACTATATTCCCAGTGTTTAGAAGAGCACTGTCCAATATAATCTTCAATTTTCTAGGAAACACATTTTAAAAAGTGAAAAGAAGCAGGTGAGATTAATTTCAATTATACTGCATTTAACCCAATCAACTTAAAATGTTATCATGTATTAGCATATGTTATTATATTAATATTATGCTTGTTACAACATTTTAAAAAATCAATGACATATTTTACTTTTTTTCAAACGGACTCTTCAAACTCTGGTGTGTACTTTGTACTCCATAGCATATCTCCAGTACTCAACCATACTGGACAGTGCAACTCTAGAGTAGGCACTTACATATTCATTGAATGAAAGAATGTTCTCCCAGGAAGAGGCATGTATGGTATAGTACAGAGTCTTTTAAACTTCAATTTCATTCTATATTCACATTTTTTTGGTATGATATATATATATACTATTTTTTCCTTAAAATGTCATACTTTTTATACTTGAAAAAAATGCTTTAAAATAAAATTTTATATTCCTTCTATTAATGGGAAAGAATGGGTCTATGGGTAAAAGTCCTGAGCTTGAGTCCCTGCTCAGTCATTCACTAGCTCTGGAATCTAAAGTAAGAACTTCACTAAGCCTCAGTTTCCTCATCTGTGGAATAGCGACAATCCTGACCTTCGCAGGATCATGGTCACAAGATGTTGGTAAAAGCTCCCTGTAACCAAGGAAGTCATCATTAACTAAAAGCGACCAAGAAGCTAACTCAAGCCTTTTTCCCATGCCCATCATTTTCATATGGACCAATATAACACAGAAAATGGTCTGATAAGAGAAGAGCTAGGTCTTGGGTTCAAATCCCTTGTCCTCCACTTATAGCTGTGTGACATTTAGAAAGTTATTTATTCAACAAACATTTACCAAGTGCCCACAACATGCCAGCCACTAGGGTAGTAGCCAAATAAGATATGAACACTGCCCTTGAAGGATGTGCAGTCTAGGAGGAAGAAAGACACCAGTAAACAAGAAAGCAATAAATTGTTCAAAAAAAACAAGTCGCTCTCCCTTAGGTCTGTTTGTTCATTGTGAAATGTGAATAATACCTTCCCAACCTAACTCAAAGGCCGCTACAGAAAATAATTTTTAAATGTTTGTCAAATACTCCAAAAACTTTAACTCCTATGTCAGCAAAGTCATTTTTTTTCCCTACTTGTAATCCAAAACGACTCCGGCTCCTGTGAATGTCCACTTTGAACATTCACTCCAGTTATACCACATCTATGAAATTCATTTCACTTCTGCAAATTTTAGTAAACATGAAGAAAAAGAGGATAAGCAGCTTTTACACAGGTATTTAATATCAAAACCATGATTCAGGTCACAATGCTAAGGAACACAACACAGACGTCTCAGTCTCTTTACCTAGTTACAGTTTGTCAAGATAAGCAGTCACATGATAAGGGAAACTGAATAATTTAAACCGAAGAAAGAAGAAAAGTCATAAAGCAGTACAGAGACTCTGTCCAAGATTTCTGCAGTCACTGTTGCTGAGGTAATGCTGGGCTCGGTCGTGGTCAACAGTTTAGGCTAAAAGCCATTTTATGGCCACAGCAAAGTGCCCACACTCCTTTTTTAAGCCTCGAAGTTGATGTGATCTGGGAAAAATCTCAAAGAAAGATGATCTGAAGGGCTAGGTTACCAAGAAGTGGAACCCTACCCAACCAGGACTAAGTGGGTGTGACGAAAGCAAAATGATCAAGATTCTGTGATCCTTCCTGAAGTTTAAAAACTGAATGGGACCGAAATCAAAGTCTCGGGTAACAATCATTTCCAAAGAGAAAGGAAGGAAAAAGACTCTCAGCTGGGTTCACACATCTTCTTCCTGATTTCTCCTTTCCCTCCATGTCATACACTCAGGCGCCCCCTTCCAGCTCAGTCCCAAGTCACCCCTTCCTCCAGTCCCGATCCCTCCACAAAGGTCACGCCTCTTCATCCCTGGCACCTAAGCTCCTTTCCCTCTTCCGGCAGGACCCACTGGCCGCCGCACCCCCGGCTGCCTCCGCGCCCACCTCCAAGCACCCCCGCGCGCGGGCCGCCGCACGCCCACCCCGCTCGGGCGGGAGCCGGGACACCCCTCCTCGGAGGCCGGAACCGCCGCGCCAGGCCCCTCCCACAGGAAGCCACCGCCCCCCGGCGCCCGGGCCGCACCGCCCCGGCCCACCCCGCGCCGCCCGCCGCCCTCCGCCCGCTCCGCGCCCCCGACCCGCCCGCCCGCCGCACCCCCCGCGCCCATCGCGCCGGCGCTCGCTACCTGCCGCGGCCACAGAAGCGGCGCCCAACTCCGCTCCCACTTCCGCCTTCCACCGCCCTCACTCGGGCCGGGTCACGTGACTGCGCGCGGTCACCTGACCCGGAAGAGGCTGGCCGGACCCGCAGGTGTGGGCAACCTAGGCCTGGCTTGGGCGCCTTTGGCCGGGAGCTGGCCCTCTTATTCTTCGTATATGTCAAAGTGGAAGGGGGTTCCGCTCACCAGATGGTCCCGGAGCAAGCAAATAAGCTGAAGGCTCAGTGTCTGCCAGGCGCTTCATTCACTCCCTCAACCCCGGAGGCGGGTCTATCATTAGCCCTATTTTACAGGTGAGAGGAAGCCAATCGAGTCAACAAATATTTATTGAGCTGCTTAGGGTTACCCAGTAAATACGGACGCCTATTTAAATTTGAATTTCAGATAATCAACTATGCAATATGTAGATGTGCCCCAAATACTGCAGGAGAGTATTATACTATAAATACTCCCATATATAAATACTCCCATGCCATATGTCAAAAAAAATTATTTGTTGTTTAGCTAAAAATTGGGGCATTCTG